>NC_061097.1:66069438-66089878 GCF_015104395.2 Macrobrachium nipponense | reverse complement strand
ACACGCACACACATATAATAGTTATTTGCACTGTACTTAATCACGGTGTTTATGGTCGTAAATTATGAATAAAACACTTTATTCCTACGAAATTTAAGAAAGATTGTTTAACAGAGAATATGATTATTTTTGTGCAATTAAATGTTGAATATAAGTTTATGAGGAGAAGCGTTGAATATCCTTAGATATGAAATGTCCCAGTTCTCATGGCATTTGGGCAACTGGAAAACCTTATTATGGGAAAATTATATAGACGTTATCATGTTTAAGAGGTCACTATATTTTTTAAACACAATTATCTTTCTTCACTTTTTCTACTATCTCTACCTTCTCCCTCCAACGTCTCGAGATTTACGAAGATAAAATCGTATACTGAATGTACACTCATCCACCCAATTTGACTTAAACTCACAAACAGAAGAGTTACCAAAACAGGAGGGCTTTGTTAATTAAGCTGTGCTGGTAATCGCAGAGGACGACTATAACAAGTACCATCCGAATATCTCCCAATACCAGTTTGCGTAGTTGCAAGTGGAAGAACAACAAAAGAACATGAAAAAATTGAAGTTTCATTAATCATTAGTATTCTTGTGGAAAACTTCGAAGGAATAAATCAATTTGTTTCGAATTGCCATAAACACTCATAAAGAGACACCAAGAAAAGGTCACAGAGTAAATAACATCAATCTCCTCAAGTAATAGCTTAGCTATAGGTCTAGATTTCCGTGAGGGGTTTCCTCAGTTTGAAGAAAAATAAGTAATAAATATGAGAGGTGGATAGTAATCTTTGCTATTAGAAATACAATTAATTTTGATCATTTTTTTACTTGTACTACAGGAATGAAAGACTATAATCAGACTGGATATTATCAGCCGCAATTGTTGAGTGCTGATTCTGCAGAATGACAAAACACCGTATCTCATAAATAATAATAATAATAATAATAATAATAATAATAATAATAATAATAATAATAATAATAAAATAATAATATGGAGTCTAGGCCTATTTCTATTGGCTATATTTCAGATAGCAACAAGTTACCTCAAATCTTTGTAACTTATAGAGGGCATCCACAAGACCATATAGCAGGATTTGTGAAATTCCTCCAGTCTTCATAGGCTTATAGGGTTAATGAGAAGGATATAATCCGAGAAGAGCGAAGTGCACTTGGCTTACATATATATATATATATATATATATATATATATATAATATATATATATATATATATATATATATATATATATATATATATATATATATATATATAGATATATATATATATATATATATATATATATATATATATATATATATATATATATATATATATATATATATATATATATATATATATATATCTAAAGAGGTGAAAGAGGGGGAATGGCTAATAATATGTTTAAAGTGTTTTATATAATAATAAAGTCACATAGCTCTGCTTGCCTAGAGACAAGGGGTGGTACACTGCAAAGTTCACCGGAGAGAGAATGGTATTTGCTGAACAAGCAACTTGTCTCAGAGGTCGTTCCCCGTTTGCGAGGCATGTGCATTCGTTTGTACGCGTATTACAGGCCTACTGGTTCAGGGTACTTGTGGAAGACGCATTCTTTGTGCAAAGGAGAGAACAAGCGGTTACCCTAAGTGTCAGGAGAGACGCCCATCGAAAAGGTAGACACGTTCTTTAAAACTTAGAAAATCTGTTACCTTTTGGGAAAGAGAGAGAAGTGTGGAAATATTCTCTTTACGTAAATACTTTGAAAAGAGTGACGTGTGGTGTCTATATAACTATTATCTTTATTACAGATGGGTCCGATTCCATGGTTGATTAGGAATGGAATTCTCTAATTGACTAATACTAGACAGTGTGACTTGTTTGGGGTTTGAGAGTGTAACCTTAGTCCGGAAGGTAGAATGTTATCTTATTGGTTTTTCTTTATGGGCAGATTTGGGTATTTGTGCCATTATGACTTGTTAATCATTTTGTTCTTTGTTATAACCAATTGCTTTGGGAAATAAATGATATTTTTTGTATATTTACGCAGTCTTAATAAGCCTCGTGACATCTTACAGACAGGGCACCGTGGCAAACAGGTAAGAGTTCCCAGTTTTGTGTAGTTTAGGAATAGAGGGGGGGTAATAGTGGTGCCAGCGGTAAAGGCTGTTTATATATTTTCAAGCTGTAGGTACGCTCCGAAGGGACTGGTGACCAGTTAGAAATAGGGGGTTTCGGTTTTTATTTTGATAGGAGAAGGGGTTATTAATCATGTCACAGGCAACTCAGGGTCATTACTGCTGATTCGACAGAGAGAAGCTGTTCCTCAGACAGTCTTCCTCTCCCAAGCCAAGCCAGTTTTGTTTCTTGAGATTACGGAATAAAGGTGTTTTAAAAAGAGAGAAAAGGGGGTGGGGGGATGAAAAAAAAGTTTGGTTTTCGACATATTAAAGTGTTTCGCAGTTCGCGCATGTTTGCGGTGTATGTGAATTCGGTTTACGGTCATATGAAGACGTAAGTGTATTTTCGAGTTTTTTTTTTTTTTCTTTCTTATTTTTTTCCCTCTTTTTGTTTGTGGATTTTCTTTAACTTTTTGTTCTGTCATGTTCCTTATGTTTGTGTGTGGCGAACTTGCCTGAGTGGGATTTTTGCGGCAAGTCGTGCCAGAGAGAGAGAGAGAGAGAGAGAGAGGCGAGTTAGCTCGGAAACACCTTACGTTCTTACTTTTCCTATCCCTTTCTTATTATTATTATTTTTTTTTATTGCCATTTTTCTTTCGTGGGTTGATTTTGTGATTGGGGACGGGGCACGCTTACCTTTTGTTATCTGTTGTTGGAAAATTTTTTTTTCTCCTTGATTGGGTTTTAGTTGTATATAAGTACATTGATGTTATTGAGATCGGGGAACAGCCTTGGGAAACAAGATAAAATGGCAGATACCAAACCGACGACGCTACTACATCACGTGACGAACATTTCTGCGGGGGTCAGCCCGTTCAAAGGGATCGTGGATGGCGCTTTGTCACAACCTTTGCATATTTTCATAGAGGGAGTTAATAACTATTTAGCGGGAAAGAATATAGTAGACGATGTAGAGGCATTCAGAGAGGCGAAAGCTTTGCTAGATTTCAATAAGGGAGACCTCAGTCATAGGTCAAGGAGTTTCCAATTTACGAAATGTCGTACCTGGACAGACTTGCAAGCATTTTTGAAAACCGCATATGGCTCAAAGGAACACGGAGATATGGTGAGAGACCTTCGAGGTCTTTTATAACTACGGAAAGGCACTAATAGCCTTGTAGAACATAGTTCAAAGCTGTTTGACGCAGTGGCAGATTGGGTAGGAAAATTGAAAACAATCTAAATGGGTTACAGGGGATAATCTCCCTCTAAATAATGTTCATAACTGATCTTATTTTTCCCTGCTCTTACAGAGGTACCCGATGCAATAGTGGATAGCTTTGATGAAAAGGTTGAGCCTACCTCAGACGAAGAATTACTTTATACCCAAATAGATAAACACAGGTCTAAATGTCCCACCGTAGATAGCACAATTTTTAACGGGACAAGCCCGAGGGATAGAGTACAGAGAGACACGGAACTCTCTTCTCATCGTCTGTGTGCAAAAGTTGAGTATAAACAAAAGATCGTTCGATCAAAAGCAACAGCAGTTGCGTTGTTTCAACTGCATAAACCAGGACATCCAAAGAAATTGTGTAGGGTTAAATATTGCGGAATGTGTAAAATACTGAGCATTATTGGCAGTCTTGTCCGTCTCAGATACGGAGAGAGGCGAGGCCTGCACCGCAAGGTTCTGGTAATTATAATGTGAGAACTTCCCAGGCGGGTCAAACCAGTGGGCAAAGGGATCGGCGAAATTTTTGGAAGCCCGATCAACAAAAAGGGTACAGGTGATTGGTATATGCCATTGTGGTCTCGTGGGGGACGCCCCAGAGCCCAAGCCCATAGTCTATGGAACAGTAGGGGATGTGGATATCCCGGTTTTCATAGACACTGGGGCATCAATAAATCTAATGGACTATAATTTGTATCAATCCATGTTCTCCAATTACCCTTTGCAGCCCTCTACGGAGACGGTGTGTGATGTGCAAGCCCATAGATTAAACACCCTGGGTTGTGTACAAATAAGGTTTGCTCTCGGTGACAGAGTGTTAACAGAACCTTTTTTGGTAATAAAAGGAATTGCCTTAGGTAATAAAATCTTGTTGGGTCATCCTGCTTGTAGAAGACACAAGATTTCGATCCATGCGGGTGCTAATGGGATAACAATCGGGAAAATGAATTACCTCATACCATATGAGGACGTGAATAGAATGGAGGACATGGAGGTTATTGAAAGAGAGAGTGCTCGGTGGTATTAATTGCGGTGATACGAGTGTTATGGGGAAAGGTAATGTTAAAACACACGTTGGTGATCTGGGAGATGATTACGGGGTTCTATCAGAGTTCATAGTGGTACAATGATACTAACAATACTGGGTGATGATACTAATATGGATGTTGTTTCTGATACTAACAATGCTGGGGATAATACTGAGGGTGGTAATTTGTATGGGGCGGTGGCAAGGGGAGATATTAACCACAAATATAGAGGTGTTTTATTTGAAGACATTATGTTACTACCAGGTTCAAAGGTTGGATGGTAAAAGTTAAATTTGAAGGAAATGAGAAAACCCACAGATGTGTGTGTTATTGAAAACAGTGAAAAGCTCAGGGGAGTTGTTAGCACGGCATCGGTGAACAGTGTATCCAAGAATGGAGTTACGTGGGTGGAGCTATTAAACTGTAATGATACAGTTAGGAGATACCAGAAAAATACATATATAGTAGACTTCCATGATTGGAACTGCGATAGTGGTTCTGTGGCTATCGTAGAGGGGAAACCTGAGTTTTCGGAGGCAGAAATACAATCAAGGAAACAAACATTTAGGGAACATTTGGCTAATGCGGATTATAGCGAACACGTTGAAGCGATAAGCGGGCTCTTGGCGGAATTTGGGGATACGGTAGCCTTGCAAGGTGATAAATTGGGGTTGACCAATGTCTTAGAGCATAAGGTAAATTTGGAGAGCAACACAAAACCTATTATATTCCTGCATATCGCATACCTTTCAAAATCAGAGAACAGGTAGAGAAAGAAGTTAATAGATGGGGAAAAGAAGGAAGGAAATCATTAGACCCAGTGTGTCTCCTTACAACTTTCTTGTTGTAGCGGTACCTAAGAAAGACGGTTCGTCCGTGTATGCGTCGATTTTAGACGTTTAAATGAGAAAACGATCCCTGACCGCACCCTACCCAGTTGCGTGCATACCAGATCTTTTTGTCGAAATTGGGGGACATAATATTTATAGCTCAATTGATTTGGCGCAAGGTTTCTTACAGGTCCCTCTCAGCGAGAGTAGCAAGGAATATACCGCCTTTTCAGTGCCCAAGGGACACTATGAATTTACGCGAATGCCTTTCGGTTTATCGGGCAGTCCGATGACTTTTACCAGGTTGGTGAACACAGTTTTGCACGGGTTATTGGGCAAAAATGTTTTTGTGTATATGGATGACATCCTGATCGCAACGGACACGATCGCGCAACACCTGGAAGTGCTTACAGAAGTACTTAGGAGGCTTAGATTAGCGGGTTGAAAATCAAGTTAGCCAAGTGTTCGTTCTTGAAAAGCAGATCCACATATCTAGGTCACGTCATATCTAAGGAAGGGGTTAGAGTAAATGACGATAAAGTCAAAGCAATAGCGAATTTTCGCATCCCCAGATCAAAGAAAGAGATTAAGTCATTCCTGGGTATCGCCGGTTTCTTCAGGAGGTTCGTAAAACGGGTTTTCTAACATAGCAGCTCCCCTAACTGATGTGTTGCGGGAAGACGTTCAATTTCAATGGAAGGAATCCAGGCGGAGAGTTTTCAAAAGCTTAAAGATGCGCTAATGATCCCCCTGTTTGAAGTTTCCAGATTTTAAGGAAACCTTTTACATTAGTGACTGATGCAAGCAGGAAGGCATATGGTGCATGCCTTATGCAAAAGTTTGATGGGAAATTTCATCCTATAGCTTTTTATAGCAGGAAGTTCAGGACAAAAGGCAGTAACGAGAAGTCCATGGCCACCATAGATAAGGAAGCCTTTGCAATAGTGTCGAGCTTAGTTCATTTCAAAATGTTACTGATGGGGAATAAAGTAGAAGTCCTTACAGACCACAAACCGTTACTTGATCTTTTTAATACCCGATTTGTCTCCCAAAAGAGCTCGATGGTTTCTAACTATCAGAGATTTTGATGCAAAGCTCAAATATATAGAGGGCAAATTTGAATGTTGTCGCGGACGCTTTGAGCAGGAGTTTTCATGACGTGGAAGGTTTCCAAGTCGCGCAGGTCACTAACGAAGCCATACAATGGGATATACCCCTCATAGAGCTAAAGCAAAATGAAGACGAGGTCTTAGCAGATGCGAAAGCATTTCTGAGAGGGGAATTAGTCAAGAAACGTTATAGCTTGCCTTTTTCGGGTTTGAGTTAGAAGGAAATCTGTTGGTTAGGAAAATTAAATATAAGTTGAGAACCAGTGAAAGTAAAGGAGATACGACACAGATCGTAATTCCGAAAGTCTTAATTCCAGTGGTTTTAGATATAGTTCATTGCAGGTTCGGTAGTCCTCACTTGGAATAGAAAAACTTATGATGAGGTTCGGGCTAAATACATTTGGAAAAAATATGGGTAAAGATGTGGAAAATTTCGTAAGGAATTGTGCGGTGTGCAACGCATGTAAGCCTGCTAGGACAACGTCATGCAAATTAGGATCGTATCCTATACCGAGTAAACCTTTTCAGAGAATACATATGGACGTCTTAGGAATTTTTGTGAGTCTAGATACGCGAACAAGTACTTGCTAGTGATAATAGATGAACTTACAAGGATAGTAGAAATTTTGTTCCCACTTAAGCATAAAACAGCCGAGAAGTAGCAATAGCATTCTTCAATGGTATCGTTTGCAGATACGGTTCACCCGAAGTTCTATTAACCGACAATGGGAGGGAATTTGTGAACAAAACCTTGGAGTGTTTAGCTGAATTCATGGGAATACAGAAAGTAACAATTATTCCATACAGACCCGAGGCTAATGGGTTGTGCGAACGAGCGAACAGGAAAGTGCTCGAAGCGCTCAGAAAAAACAAAAACGGTAGGTGGTAATGATAGAAATTGGGGACAGATATATTAACGTTGTTAGACATAGCATTAACACCATGGTTAGCGATTCAATTAAAATGTCCCCTTTTGAAGCTTTGTTTGGTTATCCAGCGCGAGGCACATTTGATTTGTTAACTACGCCTCACCAGGGGGAGGATACAGTTGAAGCGCTGATATCCACAGCGAGAGAGAGACACGCATGTCTTAGCCGTAATCTCGAGTCCACAACCAGAGATATGGTTCAAAAGAGTATTAGTAAATCATCTGATCCCAAGATCAATGTCGGTGATAAGGTATTTTTAAAACTTAACGTGAGAAATGAGTTAAATTACAAACTAGGCCCGAAGTTTGAAGGTCCTTTTAAAGTCATTGAAGAGAAAATTGGAAAATAGGTTTGTAGTTTTAAATGAACGAACAGGTCAGTCGAAGTAACACATACCTCGAAATTGAAAAGAATTGGTCGTGGCAATTAATATATGATCGCGCAATTGCATTCATTTTTCCTTTTTTTTCTTGTTATCTGTTTTTGTAATTTGATGACAGAATGGCTTTGAAATTTTTTTTTTTTCCTTCTCCCTTTGTTTTCCTTCGAATGTTTTCTCTCTTATTGTATGTAAGTCTGCGGCGTTTTGGCGTAAGATTCGGGGGTTAAGTATTTTTCGGCAAATGCTTTGCTTTAGCTGAGAAACGAGATGGTTTTTTTTAGCGTGGGGTCAGTAATTAAATAGAGGAATTATTTATGTCACCTGAGTGGTGTTATTATTAAGATGATGGTTTATGTATAATGAGATGGTTCTGGGGGGTGTGCTTACGAAGATCAGTACTAAACATTTTTTTTTGAGAATCATGAGTTTCTAGCGTCGCGAGTCTGATTATGCTGCAATGCTCAGCACCTGACGTGTTCATAGGTGGGTTTCTTTTTTGCTGAAGTTGCTGTAAGGAGTCCGGTTGCGAACCTTCCCTTTGGAATTGATGACTCGGGGATTTGCACGGTTTTCGGA
Organism: Macrobrachium nipponense; assembly: GCF_015104395.2. Classification (NCBI taxonomy): domain Eukaryota; kingdom Metazoa; phylum Arthropoda; class Malacostraca; order Decapoda; family Palaemonidae; genus Macrobrachium; species Macrobrachium nipponense. The sequence continues at coordinate 66,081,674 of NC_061097.1, read as the reverse complement.
GATGCCGATTATGACATTCACGAGAACGTGTCATATAAGGGGATTTTTTTTTTTTTGTCGATAGGGTTGCTGCGCTAGCAGATTCTGTAACGTACACATTCCTTTTGGGAAAAGATGTTGAATTATAGTTTTTTTCTTTCTTCTTAAACGTCGTCCGAGATGATTAAACAACTGATGGTTTTCTTTTTCTTTTCTCTTATGTGCGCTGTGTAATGGGGAGGGGAAAGTTCACTTACTATTGTGTATTATCTTATTTATTTATTTATTTTTTTCTCTTCTTTTTCTTTTCTTACGAGAGATGTTGCAATGAGGGTTAAGCTCTAAATAGCATTTATCTATTAGATAGAAGATATAATTTGTCAGGGTATGTGGGTTGGATAGAAGGGGTGTTCGTCATTATTATTTTATGGAGGCTAGTTATATAAACCATAAAGGGGTTTTTACTGTTAGACTTTATGAGTTCTCTTTTGATAGTGTGTTTGTCAGATATGGGATATTTGTGAGAATTCAGTAGGTAAGATTTTTTGGTTTAGCGAGGAATTTTTCTTTTCTAATATTTGATTAGTAGATTGAATATATTAATTAGTGACGAATTGTGGGGTAAAAACAAGACTTTAGTTATTTATGGACCATGTAGACCTTTTAAAATACGGGACACACAATGACTTTGGAGAATTCCCAATTCTACGTGAGGATGCCAAGGGAGACGACTTCGTTCTACAGTACCAGAGATTGAGTCAAGTCTACACACGAAGGGCATTTTTGTGACTGCCTTGGCAAAGGATGAGATGTCTTCGATATAATTTCTGGGATAAACCAGGAGTCTACAGTCTCGATGAGGCGGGTGCGAGTAGCACTGCATAGAATAACGGGGTGGTGACCACGTTTACTTCAGTAGAAAACGTCGAATCTACAGTTTAGCGACGGGAGGGTGTTGGATACACTCACGAGGGTCGCAGACGTTGAATAATGGCGCGTGCTGAGTTGTTTCGAGTTAGGTTACGTACTCGACCTGAGTCTACAAACAATTCGCTCATTCTACAGGGATCCCAGCTGTTTGACAGTTCCTGCAGGAGTTCTTACAGACTTCTTCATGGGTACTTAGTCGGCGTGTCTACAAACTCGTCGATAAAGATGTTTCACCGACACCTTCACGGAAGCCATAAGGCGGTTCGAATCCCGCCTACAGTGGAGTCCATTACTGTCCCGCCACTCGAAGATAGTGGTGAAGATGAACCTTTTTTTTTCGATGACCGCTATACTATACCAATAGTAATGATCATGTTAGCCGCTATACTGATCGCCATTTGTGTACTTGGAGTCCTTAAACTTTTATGCATTCGACGAAGCACAAGTGCTCCGGCAACGGAGGTGGCTCTAAGTCATGTGGTTACAGTGATACATTGGGCATTAGTTGCCGATATGGTGTGAGGCGGGAGTGCATTATTTTCTTTTTTGAGCCAGCCTTTGGTTTTTATATATATTGTAAGACGCTTGTGTGTCTAGAGCTAGGCGGGTGCTAGCATTAGGGTAGCCGAGCTCCTCTAAAGAGGTGAAAGAGGGGGAATGGCTAATAATATGTTTAAAGTGTTTTATATAATAATAAAGTCACATAGCTCTGCTTGCCTAGAGACAAGGGGTGGTACACTGCAAAGTTCACCGGAGAGAGAATGGTATTTGCTGAACAAGCAACTTGTCTCAGAGGTCGTTCCCCGTTTGCGAGGCATGTGCATTCGTTTGTACGCGTATTACAGGCCTACTGGTTCAGGTACTTGTGGAAGACGCATTCTTTGTGCAAAGGAGAGAACAAGCGGTTACCCTAAGTGTCAGGAGAGAACGCCCATCGAAAAGGTAAGACACGTTCTTTAAAAACTTAGAAAATCTGTTACCTTTTGGGAAAGAGAGAGAAGTGTGGAAATATTCTCTACGTAAATACTTTGAAAAGAGTGACGTGTGTGTCTATATAACTATTATCTTTATACAGATGGGTCCGATTCCATGGTTGATTAGGAATGGATCTCTAATTGACTAATACTAGACAGTGTGACTTGTTTGGGGTTTGAGAGTGTAACCTTAGTCCGGAAGGTAGAATGTTATCTTATTGGTTTTCTTTATGGGCAGATTTGGGTATTTGTGCCATTATGACTTGTTAATCATTTTGTTCTTTGTTATAACCAATTGCTTTGGGAAATAAATGATATTTTTTGTATATTTACGCAGTCTTAATAAGCCTCGTGACATCTTACAGACAGGGCACCGTTGGCAACAGGTAAGAGTTCCCAGTTTGTGTAGTTTAGGGAATAGAGGGGGGGTAATATATATATATATATAGATATATATATATATATATATATATATATATATATATATAGATATATATATATATATATATATAGATATATATATATATATATATAGGTATATATATATATATATATATACATATATATATATTTGTATATATATATATATATATATATATATATATATATATATATATATATATATATATATATATATATATATATATATATATATATATATATATTGTTTTTTTATATATATCTATATATATATATATATATATATATATATATATATAGATATATATATATATATATATATATATATATATATATATATATATATATATATATATATATATATATATCATATATATATATATATATATATATAGATATATATATATAAATATATATATATATATATATATATTATATATATATATATATATATATTATATATATATATATATTTATATGTATATATATATATATATATATATATATATATATATATATTAAAAAAATATATATATATAAAATCTATATATATAGTATATATATATATATATATATATATATATATATATATATATATATATATATATATATATATATATATATATATAGAAAGAGAGAGAGAGAGAGAGAGAGAGAGAGAGAGAGAGAGAGAGAGAGAGATGATTAGTATTTAGTATGTGATCCTAGGTTGTTTATAGCAGAGTTAAGCTTTCTATGAATACTATCTACAGTCTATTGCAAATATTTTCCCTACGCATAGACTCCCAATCGTAACTCCCAATCGTAATGTCAACATACCGCTTGCCATTTAATCGCTTATGGATTGGGACTAGTAATGTATCTGGAACGCAAGGCGCCACCCAACTCCAAACGGCGGCAGTTATCCTCCCACCCGAAAAAAAAAATAAAAAAAATAAAATGAAAATATTTAGAGAAAATATAAATTTACAGATATTCTGAGAGAAACAATTACAGTGAGTTTTCTTTTTAAATACTAACGTAAGCTTCTTTTAAGTTAGGGCAATGTGCATTCAAACATTCACGAGACTCAGAGGAAAGCTATCACGAACTTACTCTGCAACTGGTTTCCCGCCAAGCAACACTGAAGCAGAGACGGAATTTTACAGATATTTGACTGCTTCCTCAGTAATGACAATTTCAAACAAAATCCCACCCAAGCTACAAATTAATTTATATCTGCTCATGCATTATTTCTCCTGATTGTATCCTAAACTTCCAATTATTAATATATTTATAAGCAGGTTTAAAAAACCAGTGTAACAGGAATAAATATCCATTAAAGCTTTAGCATATTATACAGATTAGGCCTATGATATAAACTATATCACACCTAGTCTACCCACGTATAACAATATAAGGCAAAGTAAGTAAATGTTCATTACCTGGTTTTTTGGACGCCACAGTGCAGTCTTCCCTGTTGGCCGTAGGAAAATGTCTTTTTGTCACAAAATATAACATTTTCCCAAAACCGTTCGCTTGGACTGATATTCGAGTGCAAAACCTAGACGGTGGTCCTTAAGTGTCTAAGTAGAGGTTTGACTACAAGATTCTACATAGAAGATCAGCTTCTCGAAACCGACATCTTCCAGTGTCAACTGCTATTTGTATACTCGTTTCTTCCAGTTCCATCTGAGATCTAGGAGGGCTTTTCAATCCTCCTCCTTAATTGTATCGTTATAGCCATCTTATGCTAATTGGCATTGCCTTTATTTCGAAATCTGGTGAGATCAGCTCAACTATACCTCACTGACTTGGCCCCCCCCCCCCCCCCCCCCCCCCCCCCCCCCTCCCCCCCCCCCCCCCCCCCCCCCCCCCCCACCCCCCCCCCCCCCCCCCCCCCCCCCCCCCCCCCCCCCCCCCCCCCCCCCCCCACCCCCCCCCCCCCCCCCCCCCCCCCCCCCCCCCCCCCCCCCCCCAAGTCAGTGGAGTTTCCGATCGTCTGTTCACGGTAGCTCCTCCAACCATGTTTAACAGAACACTGCAGTTGAGGTCTGGTGAGACCAGACCAAGCCCACAACTGCATTCCGATACGTTCATCCGTTAAGGCTAAGAAGTGAAATTCACAAAGTATTTACGTCTTTTTCATATTTACCATAATTATAAATTAAGGTGTTATTGTTTTTCATAATAATCTAGCTAATATTTTGATTAAAAAATATGTAGCAATAATCCTTTAAAACCATGTGAACTGTATTTTTCTTTTTTTTTTTGAGCGAAGTTCCAAATGTTTCGTCTTTGCTTGCTGCAGACAACAATGCCTGCATTGCAGATCCCTCCCATGAGTGTCCTGGGTTTGTGTTCCTCAGTAGATCAACGGTGCCACTTAACGACATTACCGGTGCCTTATCCGGTGAAGCATTCGTGGAACCCATTGTGAAGAGGGTGCTACAGTTTATCTCTTGTGCCATTTCTTTGCAAGCGTCCTGAACTTTATCAGTTTGAATTCATGAATTTAGCCAACTTGGTTTAGTGTGTATAACTGCAGTAGTGTGGCATAGTGCTTTATGATAGTTACCAGTTACTGTAACTGAGAGTGCCATGGAGCTATATTATAGCTCCTGTATATATTTTCGAATCCCTTTTAGTGAATATTTTTAGCGGACATTCTAAGCTTACCTTACCTATATATATATATATATATATATATATATATATATATATATATATATATATATATATATATATATATATATATATATATATATATATATATAATAAAAGGAGCCCATAAAAACACCAAAATATAGATAGAAAAGTACTATATCGAGACTGCTGTCTCTCTCTTCAGGTGTATGAATGAGAAAAGTTTACACAAAAGGTGGTATTTATACCAAGATAGTACTTTTCTCTCTATATTTTGGTGTTTTTGTTTTATGGGCTCCTTTTATTAGATGGAATTCTGTTGTTACAGAACATTTTTACCAGTCATATATATATATATATATATATATATATATATATATATATATATATATATATATATATATATATATATATATATATATATATATATATATATACATATATTAACAATATCACTTACAAAATTGCTGTGTGCATTGACAAAATTATTAACCGGACCTCAATGAATGTGGCTGGTATCCAGAGGAGATTTTAAAACAACTTACGAGCTTTCCAGGGACTAACAGTTCTCATTGTCAAGTATCCCTCGAATGGCCGGCCATTTGATGGATGCTTGACAAGGAGGACTGTTAGTCCTGGAGCGTTTGTAACTTTTTTTTTTTTGCACTTAACATAAGCATTACTGTGCTGCTCTTATGAAAGTTTGAGAGAAAAATCAGTAAATATATGCCAGTACCTACAAACAGCAACGCATAAACATTTAATTTTTGAATAATTTTTTTTATTACATCTAATAAGCTATTGCAAGAGCTAAGACTGCATCTATTTATGAGATTGTTATTTGCAGGTGCACAATATGGAGTATTCTGCTTCTTAACGAAAGTCATCAAAAGTCGATAAGAATCCCGCAGCAAATGAAAGAACTCGGCTACTCTGTACGGCAGTGAACCCTGAGTGATGAGAGGAACTGACAGAGAATAGCTGTAATGGCATAAGGTTCCCACCTCTCTTTCTGGCCAAATGTCATATGAATCCTGGCAAGCCTTCATGTACACACACACACACACAACACACGTGTATGATGTAAGTATTCGATGGTCGTAAGTAGGATTTTTTAAGCTATGGTCAAGAAAATACTAAAAAAGAGGAACCACGATTTTCTCTCGCAAATGATTTTTTCACATCTGTCTTGCAGACAGTATTATTCCACAGAATATCATTTTGAACAAACCATAAAGAAACTTAACGGGGATGTTTTATGTTTCGTTGGGGATATTGATGTTATTTACTCTGTGACTTATTCTTGATGTCTCTTTGTGAGCGTTTGGGGACAATTTGAAAGCAAAGTGATATATTCCTTAGAAGTTCATCTTCATAAGCGTCCACCACAAGAATACTAATGTCAATGAAACTTCATTTTTTACATGTTCTTTGGTTTGGTTGTTCTTCCACTTGTAACTACGACAACTGGTATTGGGAGGAATTCGGATGTTACTTGTTTTAGTCGTCCTTTGCGATTACTTGCACAGCTTAATTAACAAAGCCCTTCTGTTTTGGTAACTCTTCTGTTTGTGAGTTTGAATAGATTAGGGTGAATGAGTGTACATTCAGATAATACGATTTTATCTTCGTAAATCTGTAGCGATCTTAACGTCTATATAATTTTCCCATACTAAGGTTTTCCAGTTACCCAAATGCCACGAGAACTGGAACATTTCATATTCAAGGATATTTAACGCTTCTCTTCATAAAACTCATATTCAACATTTAATTGCACAAAATAATCTATCATCTATCAGTAGAATGGGATCAATTAAGACAGGTAACTGGGTTCTGTCGAATATTAATTTTAGATTAGACGATGATCCCCACGAGGGGTGCCAGTATTCCACTTCAAGGGCACCGTAAATCAAATTGCAGTTGTTATCACGGCAATGCAAGTACAGTCGGACACTAAGGATCAAGGATGCACTGACAGTGCCAATGGTTCTTTGGGCGCAACACTGTTGAATTCACTTATGGACACATTTTATAACAAAGTCAGTCTATATGTAAATGCATTAGAAAATCGGAAAAATAGAGCAGGCAAAAGAAACAGGATTTTCACATGACTGTTAAAACTAATTCCGGGCACTTTTACCCCATTTCAGAGGGAGAAGTCCTCATAGATGCGCCGAAGAAGGGGTGATGGGTAGCGATAGGGGATTTGGCACTGGCAAAATATTTGGACTGGTAGTCAGCCACGTGTTGAGATTTGGCTCTAATGCAGTGGAGCTCAGGTAGAGAAGCTGGTGTTGGACTACATTCGCAGTATCTCTGACGAGAGGCGCCGTTCATTGGTCCTTTTATCTCCTCTCTTTATTGTCAGAACACTGAAGTGCTGGGCATATGGCGAGTGCCATAGATAGAGCTTTGACACAGTCACATGGTCAGGGAAGGGAAATGGAAAGACCACCAAAAAGAGAGAGAATAACAAGAGCTTTGTAGTAGGGGCAAAATCTCTACGATTGACTATTAATAACGATAGCGATATAAATAGCATTACATTAACGTCTTTTGAAACTGTAATTATATATATATATATATATATATATCTATATATATATATATATATATATATATATATATATATATATATTATATATATATATATATATATATATATATATATATATATATATATATATATATATATATATATATATATATATATACATACATATATATATATATATATATATATATATATATATTTATATATATATATATACGTTGATTTTAAAATTAGGTTTTGATCTCTCTCTCTCTCTCTCTCTCTCTCTCTCTCTCTCTCTCTCTCTTTCAGGATGATTCCAGTGTAATTCTTTTTTACAACTATATAGTGGTTTTCCATAATCTTCCCAAAGATTCCTTTGCGACAGTATATGATATAAACGAGCGTTTATTTTTACTTTGAAAAATAAATAAAATTCCTTTTTAACTCGCAAGGCAATCCCCAGAGTGGATTTTAAGCCAATAAAAGTTTTCAAATTTTTCAGTAAATGCGTTTATATAGTCCTTTCTTTGTCCTTTAGAGCAGGGCTCCTTGGTGTGAGTTCAGGATGCTACCACTACAATAAAAAGAGCAGAGAGAGAGAGAGAGGAGAGAGAGAGACGAAGAGAGAGAGAGGTTGGAATCCCATTAAAGTCTCTTATGCAGTGTTTGACCACATACATCTTTGTACATAAATGCTGAATCAGACCAGGAATACGATAAGATGATTATTCTCACCATTTTATTCCAAAGTTTCGTAAATCGTATTTACATCTGGGATTTCTAAAAAAAGGAATAGAAAAAAAAAAAAAACATATTGTAGAGTTGACGTAAAATAAAGTAAAGTCGAGTTAAAAGTCACCACTACACAAAGACTAATAACGTACCCAAATGTGCTATGTAAAAAAGATAAGTAAAATACTAAATTGCACAATGAAAAAAGACACGTAAGACCATAAAATGCATATGAAACTTACAAAAGGCTAGATAAAATAACATACAAAAAAAAAAAAAACAATGAAAACGAACGAACACGCTGGAAATATGACATAGCAAGGGTGAGGAGAGGGAAAAAAATGAAAACATCAAGACTAAAACACTAGGTAGAGCAGGACTGTATTTGATTCAGGAACTAACAGTTTTAATCTTAGGTGTTTCAAATAAAAAAAAAAAAACAAAAAAAAAAAAAAATTTGGTTGTTACCCTATGGCCAGTGATATTAAAGTTTTCATTTTGAATTACCGTTTTATATATTTTGGAATGATTGTGTATATTGGATGATTCAGGGTTGGAAATGTTTGTCCCTGTAAAATAGCTGACCGCTATGGAATTCGATTCGCACTTTGAGTAGCTATCTAGTGGCTTCGACGTAAGTCCTATTAGGGATTTGCCCCCATCTTTGCAACTCAGTAGATTTTAACAAGCACAAGGGAATCTCTCTCTCTATCTCTCTCTCTCTCTCTCTCTCTCTCTCTCTCTCTCTCTTTCTCTCGTGCATATCTCTCTTCGTGTCGCTGCTCCCTGCCCCGTCTTTGCAGATACACCAGGAGTCTGACCCGAAGACCGAGAGTTAAGTAAGAGAAACCACTTACAGGCAAGGTCGAATTAATAAAAGAGGTCTCGAGATTAAATCGTTCTCAGAAGCGCCCAGTTCTCACACAGTTTGGAACTCCTCACTTACGGGGCCACCCTTTGCCCATGTGCCTATGTGCACCACGTGGTCAGCCTTGGACCCTTACCTGACGCCCTTGGAGTGAATTACCTTCCTCCGTCTGCGCTTTCTATGAAGCGAAATCCCAGCAAGAAGGTAAAGTACGGAGGTAGTGGCAGTCATCGTAGCTTTCCTTTATTTCACCCTTGTTATTTTTCAGTGTCTGTGCTTGTGCAATTGTCCATTGTTAGCCTCTTCAATCCCCCACAGCTGTGCTCACTTATTCTTTAAGATACTCTGATTTAAGAGCTGTGGTTCCCCTGAATGTGGAGTAAAAGTGCTGATTCCTTGATTGACCTCCTGATATTAGCAATTGCTAAGAGAATTTACTGAAGGAGATAACGGAAGTTTGTGGTTGTGGTCACATCCTCCCCTCCTCAATAGAGTAACGTTTGTGTAGTAATTAATTCATTCCTTGCCCTCTGAGGAAGTCCTGGGAAGTAAGATTTACGTTAAGCAAGTCAAAGTGTTGACGGTATCACCGCCTGTGTTCCAACCCTTTGTGTGTAAACGCACTTGTGTTTATATGAACGTCTCCTGTTGCAGGTCCTCCTGCTGCATCCCTGCCTGCTGTGAGGTGGACCTCATTTTTCTTGCCAGAGTTCTGGCCTACCTCTCGCGTTGCGAATCTCCTACCCGTGTCCCCGAACACATGTTCCAGTGCTCCAGGCAACTGTTTCCAGTACTAGCTCGGCCCTGGAGGGTCATTAGCGACCTTGCTGGCGCCTTGAATTAGCAGATTAATGAGAAGTGTAAATATATCCCCTGTAAATTCTATTCATGGTTAGGAACTCGATAGTTTTTTTTTGTTTTTTTTTTTTTTTTTGTCAGATACATTAAATCCATTTTTGCAAGTCCATCGAGTGTAAATTCACAAAATTCCCCGAATTAAACATCTCATGATTTGTATAGTCTATATAAGGTATTAATGACGGTTATTTTAAATGTACAAAAGGCAGGTAAGACAATGACTCGTATACTTTCTTTAGAATGGGACAAGAAATCTCTTTTATTTTAAACACTCACTGTTTGTATGTATAGATTTTATGAAAAAATATTACGTTTAAAAGATTGTTTCATTATAAAATAATCAAAAAATAGAAAAAATACACCAGAATCAGCATCATTAATATTTTGATATCTTGAGAGAGAGAGAGAGACGAGAGAGAGAGAGAGAGAGAGAGAGCCAGGTTTGATTATCATTGGAGCGTATTAGTAAATTAATAGGTTATTTCAAAGAACCTTTACATGCAATGAAACTCAGAAATTCCTGATTTCTCGACCTTTACAATCGACGCACGACGATAAAAAACCATTTCCAGGAACATTTCGATAATGAAGGCATTTTATCTTGATCAAAACTAGTATGATGATGGAGTTGGGACCTCATTGTTTACCTTTTATTAATGACTTAACAATTTTGGTGCAGAATATAGTCTCACGTAATATAGAGATATATATACTATATATATATATATATATATATATATATATATAGTATATATACATGTATATATATACATGTATATATATATATATATATATATATATATATATCTATATATATATATATATATATATATAGTATATATACATGTATATATATACATGTATATATATATATATATATATATATATATATATATATATATATATATATATATATATATATATATCACACACATATATATGTATGTATGTATGCATGCATGTATGTATGTATGTGTGTGATATAATATACCATACACATCATCAGTGTTGGAAATTAATCGCAGGAGGTGACAACAATAACGAAATATTAACAGACTAGCAAATTACGGAAATGAACATAAATAATCCTCTCCTGGGAAAAAGGAAATGTGAAGAAAGTTAAAGAATTTGAATAAAAAAGTATCTTTAAGAATAAAAGGAAACGAAAAGTATCAGGAAGGTTATGAAAGGCAACAGTGAAAGTCATTTCTTCCAAAATTGGCGAACTCGGGGAGGGAAAGCAATCTCGTAACTTTAACGTTTCAAAATGTTGATCGTTTCAAACGAGTCTTCAGACCAGTTGACATAAGGATAGATACTGGGAATCTCATATTTTCAAAAACTTAAAGATCTCTTTCATTTTTCAAAAAGACAATAGTAATATCTTAGTGAAAAAAAATATATGCGTATTCACTGAAAAATGTAACTGAGCCCAAATGAAAATCTTTCCTAAGTATTTTTCTTCTAGTATTCCCTCAGTAGAGAGATAAAAAAGACTAATTTACTATCGATAAGGAAACAGGCCAGATATTATTAAAGCCCAAATGCTAAAAAAGAAAATTCTTGAAGGAGAAGCAGAATATTATTTTTCCTTTTTCAGTTATAAAAATAAAAAATAAATAAATAAATAAATAAAGTGAATCATATGTCTTTGACGAAAATTTCCATCGTGGTCAAAGAATTTGCTCAGCTTGGTGTGAGTGCAATGTAAACGAGTCCGTTCAGGTTCCCCTCGACACATCTATATTGATTTCCGTTCTTTTCATCTTAGATCGGTCTCCTTCCGTCTTTTCCACCCTTTGAGGATGCAGTGAGTCCTTTTGTGAAGGGAGCAAGACGCCGCATGACGGGCGTCATTCTGAGACTGAGCACGAACTGTCTTTGGCTGCAATGCTTTCGTTTGAGTTTTTTGTTCGGCCTCTTTCGTATCATTTTTTTTCCCGCACTGTTTCATTTAATCATAGTTTTACCTTTACTCTCACTTTATTCATATCTTACTTATTGTTTTCCTTTCATGATTGGGTAAACTTTCTTTATAGAGAAAGCCGAGATGAGTTTCTGACTGCATTTTTGTCCCTGGGGTGTAATTTTCTTTTCTTTATAATTGGCTACAATCGACTTCCAACGGATCTCTAACGGGACCAAATTAGTTGTATATCAGAAACGGCCGATTCTTCTTCTATAATCTTTCCGTTAGAAGATCAACGTTGCTGCCTTGTTTATGGAATACAACGAAAACAGCAAATGTTTTAGTGATGCACAAAGTATGAAGCTTTGGTAATCTGCATAAAGGAAAGCCAATAAAGAATTTTTT
>NC_061097.1:66059438-66064438 GCF_015104395.2 Macrobrachium nipponense | reverse complement strand
TATTACACATAATTATGAGCTGTTGAACTCTGTCTCAAGTGAATCGGGTATAGATTTTAAATGGTAAAGGGAAACAAGTTTTCAATAAAATGATATACAATAGACTGTATGGTCAAAATGGCTAAATTTCGCTTTCTTTCCAATGAATAATCATCAACATTTGGTGTAATAAAATAAAGTTCTCTTTGTTTCGAAAATACCATTTTGAGGTTCCTGAGGACCATTCACTAAAAGTTTATACAGTTTTAAGCTCTATAATTTAAGTTCCCCTCTTTTTGGTTTTATGATCAAATATGAGTATCTCCCGTAATGTCATCTTAGTTCTTTGTTTTGAGAAAATGTGCTATGAAAAAGACAGTTTACCAAAATTTTATTCGGAAAGTAACTTAGTACAGTTTATCTTGGTATTGTACATGAAAACTGCATAATGATTATGACTTTGTTTAGCCAAGTTGCAGAGTCATATCAGGTTCAAGAGTTAAAATGGTCAGAATGTGAAGGTCAACCAAACCCGACTCGGTGTGAAATACACCTTTCCAGAAATATATCTTCATCCTCGAAAATAGGGCAAAACACGTAGCACACAAGAAACATATTTCCACAAAGAGATATTCTTCAAAAGGATATTAGAGCAAGATACAAACAATTCCACTATCTTGAACAAATAAATATAATGCCGGAAAGCGGCAAATCGACAACCTTCTAAAATGACGCCACTTCAGACGCAAAAATGATGCTGATGTCCCGATATGGAAGCACCTCACTGGATTGTTATCTGACTCTCTTTCCCTTCTTCTGACTAATAAAAGTACCATATAAACATGATGTTTGTAATTATTATTATCAACATATCATAAATTCAGATACACATTAATATTGATTGTATATATATATACATATATATATATATATAATATATATATATATATATATATATATATATATATATATATATATATATATATATTACATGGGAAAACCCCCATGTATTCATACAGGTAAGCGTGGACACGAAACGGAAGGCAGACCCCCACACACGGGCTCTCTCTCTCTCTCCCGGCAATCACCCCACATCTCTCTCTCTCTCTCTCTCTCTCTCTCTCTCTCTCTCTCCACCTCTTTCTCTCCATTCAACAGGTAATGCAAATGAGAGAGTTGCATCATAACATAACGTTTATTTACAAGAATAAATCAATTAACAATAAGTAATCCAGTCTTACAGACTAACTAAAACAACTCATTGTCAAGTCACCCAAAAGGTCACACCTTTCCCTGGGAACTCTGTCCCACCGAAATCCAGAACCATCTGCCAAAGATACAGAACACATTCTGGTAAGTACACACACAAGTTTAAAGACAAAGTTAATAAGATGGAACATCTTACAATATATAACAAGCCACCCCTTGGCTAAAGTAAAGGTAACACTTACCCATTCCCAACCGGGCACTAAACACTTTGTCACAAAAAAACTCCCCCGGCGAATGCCACGGCATCTTTGCCTATGACTCGAAGCCCTCTGTCAAAATCCCTCCCATAGGCTTGGGTATGAACGCTTTTAACAGAAAGAGGCGCACACGCACATACGAACACACAGTTCGCTAGCGCCTCGCGGTTCTAGCTGCATCTAGTTTCACAAAGGCACTTTGGGAAGAGTTCATAAACTGTCGTACATTGACTCGACAAACTAAGCATTTTTATCTCACGCCATCCCCTAGAAACTCATTGATCAGCTACTCTCAGGTCGTTATCTCTGCACTGTCCTCCACATTCCACAATACATAATTAATCAAAACCCTATGTCTTACAGATTGCTCGGCCTCGCACCTATATGCTAGCTCCCGCCTAGCAAAATTGCTTATACAATATAAAACATTGGCCGGCTTAAAATAAAATAAGAAAAACTGCACGTCTCTGGCATTATAAAATAAAGTCTTATCACGCTTTAATCTCCCAATAACACAAGACGCATTTTCCGCTCATATTTTCGGCATTAGGATTCTTGAATATCCCTCTTCGCTTGTCTGCAAGTAGCTGCACAGACAGCAACAGGCTATAGCAGGCTGTAGCAACTGTAGGAAGACGGAATGCCTCCCTCATCGTAGAAGACTCTCACGGCTTCTTGTAGATCCCCAAAAAAAACACGCTGTAGAATTCTCTCGAACACCCACGTGGAAATACTTGTAATCACCCTGGACAACATGGCAGCAACCTCACGGCTGGTGGACGTCTTGCTGGCGTCGGGGAACTTTTGGGCGTTAGTATGTCCAGTCAGGTCTTGGTCAATCTAAGAAAATTAACCCAAACATACTACTTCTATCAAACAACGATCTCAAAAAGGTCAGAAATACTAACTGACGTCTCCCAATTAACTCCCTTAAATATGACTACCAAAATGATAAGTCATTATCGCAACTCTCTAAGAAAAAAAAACATCAAGTTCTCCAACTCAATTCTCCAAACTCGCACATCAGCACACACACAACTCAGAAATCACAGCAACTCCACGGAATTCTGCACTCACACTTCGAACTCGAATGTGCTCACAAGAAAAAAAAAAAAGAAAAAATTCGTAACAAGCCCAAGAAAGAAAAGAATCACGTAACACCCAGACCCAAAAAAATTCTCTCTAGTTCTGACATTTAAACAACCCACAAAATCAGTAAAAATCTCCAACTTTTAACAGCAAAAACAAAAAAACCCCTTTACTGCTCAATAATTAATCACAATGAGACTTAATGTCAAACTCCCATTTACGTAAGTAACAACCTCGAAAAATTACACCTCCCGGTAAATCAAATCTCCCGTCCAAAAAAGAAATGTTATTTAAGCTCAATCCCCAAATCATATCTCTCATAGGAAAAGAAGAAAAATAATAAAAAAAAGATAATCACAAGTAGATTTCCCCAATCACAAAATACAAAATACATGTATAATATGCATAACTCCCGCGTTTTTCCCCAAGAAATGCTCCATGTAAAAGTTTATGGAATTGCCAGAAAGCAAAACTCTCACACATGCGCTTTCGTGAAATGCTATAGCCACATTTCCCGAATATTGCAAAAATTCTGATCTATCACCATCAGAGGAAAGAATCAGCACACGCTCATCACATCGCTTGTCAGCAGAAAATCACCTGCGGACGCATGCTCAAACACAGCACAAAATTGTCTAGTCAGACACATAAGTTTGGAAACTCATGATTCTCAAGAAAAAAGGTCTAACTGACACATTTCACAGAATTAACTCCAGGATATGACTAATGTGTTCAAAAATTTGTCTCGAAGATATTCTCTCAACATGACTTTTCCCCAATTATATTTCTCCAAGAATAACACACTTGTGAATATAAAAAATGCACACACATCTCCAAATAACTCGTAATGCAGTAATGCCACTCGCCTCTAAATAGTCACGAAATCAAAAAAAGAGAACCACAGAAATCTTCTCTTGTCTCGAAAAAAAAAAAACTCCATAACCACAAAAAAAAGGTCACCCGCCCAAGATTAATTCCAACTACATTATGAGACATCATATCAATAATAACACCACTCCGGTTATAGAAATATTTCCTCCATTTGGTTAATAACCAACCCCCTTATTATTCTCTTATTTCTCCAAAGCCACATGTCAGTAGAAAAAAAAGACACCACTCCAGGAATAGAGAATACCACCTCTATTTCGGCAAATAAAAAACAAAAATATTTACCTCTATTTCCACAATAACTCCGTGTGGAACAAAACAAGGCTCCAAATAATATATCTCCAGAAAATGTCACTCAAGGCATCTAACTCACACACTCCCAAATATAACTCCAAAATAATATATACCTCCAATTATCTCTCCAAAATATAATATATCTCAATTATACTCAATTATATCTCAATTATAACTCCAATTCTCCAGAGAATAACTCAATGTTATAGTAAAAAAACTATAAAAACTCACTCCATTTAGCATAACTGCTAAAAAAAGGCAAAAACTCGGCAAATAAAAACTGTCTAGAAAGTTCTAGAAAAAAACCACCAATGTGCCACAACTCATTATAACAGAACTCCAAATTCACAGTGTCTAAGCAAAAACTTCCCCATATGCAACTACGACATAGCCATTAGAAAACTTAAACCCAGTTTCCTATCTCTCACAAAGTTGTCACAAATACAACTAATGTATTGTGCAAGAAAACTCACAATTTCTGGAACACAAATATCCAGAGAAAAAAAATGTAGTGCCATTACGTATGCATTCAAAACATGCAAGAAATTCTCCCCTATATTACTCTATAGCATCAAATAGCTAAAACACGAACACTTTCTCTTAAATGACTCTAAGTCATGAACTGAGATAATATTCACACTAACTGGAGAGAAAAAACAAATTCAAATTCACCCATGGTAAAAAAAACTTGTGTCAGCGATGGCTAATTTCCAAAAAAGGAGAAAAGAAAAATCAACGGCACCATTAACTATCTCCCGTAACTCACTAGATGTCAAGCAATTATCTGCTGAACTCATAAAAAAAGAAAAAAAAACTAAAATAATGTGTTGTTAGTTCTTCCCATAATCACAAAAGATTTCACCTCCCTTGACAGCATTAAAACACCCACGTATTAGTATATAAAAAAATCAGTATCAGAAATATCATTATCACAAAATCACCAAAAAAAAAATTGCTATCATCAAAATCATCAGTATCAGTACAAAAAAATAACACCAAAGTTAATGCTTGTCCATTCTCCAAAAATTCAGCAAAAAACTCAGCAAAATTCAGCAAAATTCCACACAATTCACCAAGATTCAGCCAGATTCATCAAGATTCAGCAAAACTCATCCCCGTGAATCACTGAAAATATTCTCCAAAGTTACAAAAACTGAACAAATAATTAACACAAGACTTCTCCCATTAATTCATCGTAATAATTCTCCTTGAATAATTATCTGTAATAATTATTGAATAATCTCCCATGAAATATCTCAAATCTCTCGCAAAACAATTCTCCCG
>NC_061097.1:66031938-66054438 GCF_015104395.2 Macrobrachium nipponense | reverse complement strand
TTTTGTTTATAAAAGAAAACTAGCAATGAAACTACACTTAAGAATACTTGAATCAGGTTGTTTACTGGATTTTCCGTTAAAGAACCCTCGCTGTTATCTTTAACAGAACATATATCGTTTTCTAGAACAACCCCCGCTGCTTCTGAGGATGTTTCGGAGTTTAAAAATTAAAAAATAACTGCATTTATCAACATGATGCGGTTCTGTTTTATCGGTCCCATGGAGTTCGCAGAAAATCTAGGAAGAATCATTGCCTACTTCAAAAAAATCAATTACAAATAAATCGACTAAATTACTGACAACTAGAGCAAATTCGGAGGGAAACATCGCCTCTCAAACAGACTAAGCACCTATTTAGGGAAAATAATGACCAAATTAAAGAAACAAATTTCCTTCTCGCAATCGCTAATCAACTTAGTATGGGAACTGGCTAAACGCTTAACGAAATTAAGCTTCCTAATGCAATGTAATGGCACTAAAACATTCTTACAGATAAAAAAAAAAAATACGTGGGCTTAAAAAGGTGCTGGTTTTTGCTCAGAATACATTACTGACAATGAGTTCAAACTCAGTTTGGGATTAGCAGCTTTTCCATTTGGATTTCCTTCTTTCATTGATAATGGAGGGATTAGATAACTCAAAGAATTCGGATGCATTAACCAAATGATAAAATATTCTCGTAGCGATGTCTTTTAACATACACTACAAAGAGAGAGAGAGAGAGAGAGAGAGAGAGAGAGAGAGAGAGAGAGAGAGAGATATCAGGGAAAAGACCTGATGAAAGGCAAAATATGACATTAGGAAGAGGAGGTGAGGTGACCGCAGTCTCCCCTCATACTGTGAAGGGCGTTTGAAGGTCAGGAATTTATTACAGTATGACATATTGATGGAGAGGAAGGACATCACTCACGAGTAATGATTCGTTGACTGGTTTCGTAGGCCGATGTCCAAGATTTTTCCTTACTTACTTCACTGGTTGATGGCACACGCAAACTCACACATTCACACACACACACACACACACATACAAAACAACACACACACACACACACACACACACACACACATATATATTATATATATATATATATATATATATATATATATATATATATATATATATATATATATATATACATGAAGTGTTTTAGAAATAAAGGTGGTTATTACACAAATCACACACATACACACACACACGCGCATATTTATATATATATGTATATAATATATATATATATATATATAATATATATATATATATATATATATATATATATATGTATGTATATATAATATATATAGTGGTATATATATATATATATATATATATATATATATATAGATATAGATATATATATATATATATATATATATATATATATATATATATATATATATATATATAATCTATATAATATATATATATATATATATTTTTTTATATATATATATATATATATATATATATGTATGTATATATATATATATATATATATATATATATATCAATATATCCTATATATATATAGGATTTGTGTGACCTGGATGGCAAAGGTCTCATCTTTTAATTGAAAGCCCTGGGTTCGATACAGATGTGAGTCAGAAACTTATTTCTGTTCAACACGTGATTGTGTGTTGATTATTTCTATCATATTCAATCATAAAAGAATTATTCGAATGAAATGTTGTCATTTGGGCCACTGCTCAATCGGGAAGCTGGGAAAACTTGCTGGAATGTAAGGCAGTTAGCCTGCACAGGTAAAGCCTTAGGGACAGTGGTACTTCTGTTACTGCTTCCTTAGTGACTTGCGTGGCTTGTTGGCAACGATCTCGTCTTTCAATTGAAAGACCTGGGTTCGATCCTGATCTGCGTCAGAACTCTATTTCTATTCCACACGAGATTGTATGTTGAATATTTTCATCATATCCACTCAGAAAAGATCATTCGAATGAAATGCTGTCAATTGGGTCACTACTGGGAAGCTGGGGAATATCCATTAGTAATACAAAGCAGTTAGTCCAGGTAGAGCCTTAAATGCAGTGGTATTTTGGTTCCAGCTTCTTTATGACTTGTGAGGTCCGGTTGGCAGCGGTCCCTTCTTTCAATTGAAAGACCCGGATTTGATCCTGATATTTAGTCAGAAATATATATATAGATATGTACACACACACACACACACACACACACACACACACACACACACACACACACATATATATATATATATATAATATATATATATATATATATATGCAAATATCTAGATAAATAAAAGAAAAAAAGTCATCCTGAGCAGAAAATGTTCTATAAACATGTGCATTTTAAGGCATAGTTGTCGCCGAGGTGGATATATAACCGTTATCATTAAATGGCCAAGTAAGATGGCGCGCACAGGATGTCAGGGTACACACAGCTATGGGGAGAGGATGGAGCTGATCATTTCACCTGGAACTCTAAACAGCCTCGCTTTTGGGGGCCAAGGTGCGTAAGGGTTACCAATGTCAGATTCCTTGTTCATTCTGTGAGCAAGAAACTGGAGAAAATGCCTTTCTGTTCCAGTAATGTGAAATATGCAGATATGCGGTTTATTTATGTGCTTTGGAACAGTGAGCTCCACTGTTATATATATATATATATATATATATATATATATATATATATATATATATATATATATATATATATATATATATATATATATATATATATATATATATTATAGTTTGTGTGTGTGTGTGTCTGGCAACACACATTTGTGGTTGTTTGGAGATGTATATACGCACAAATATAATTGAGAACTACATAGATTTTTCTTACCATAACAAGGGCAAGGATAATTCTTCAAGTGGATTTTTTTAACGGGAAAACACTGGAGGGATAAAACAAGCAAAAGTCCGGGAAAAAGGTTCCTCTCTGCTAATCTCCCATTTAAATGATAATGAGGACTCCTCACAAAGATACTTTCCTTTGTAATCTCCAGCGATGCAGAATGCATATCGTTGAACACGTCGTTAACGTGACTTTTTCTTGTTTTCCCCGTAGCGCCCAGGTGATGAGTAATGTGGGAGGAAAAGCCTCTAGGTCGATAGAAAACAAATTATCTCGCATGTATTGTTTGGAAAAAATCTCAGTCACCTCTATGGTCACCTTTCATGTATTATCATTTTCTACATTGTTATGCAAGCTTTTCAGTAATGTGTATAATTATCAACGGGGAATCTTGTATCCATACATGTGCAAATCTATGTATATGAAGAAACAGATGCTTGTATTTAATCCCTTCCTCGATCTGTCAATAGGTCGAGACTACTTTGCGGCTCGCACGAGCTACTGACCCGTGTGAAAGTTTTGTAAACATATCAGTTAGCATTAAACTCAGTACCACATTAGTACCTCGTTCACACACCTTTCAGAGTTTTTTCTTAATATTTAATTTGAAATATAACACTTATTGGTCATCAGGTTTGACTCTTATATATCAAAATTTCATGAATTATATTAGCAGTGTATAAGCTTTTTATCCTACAATAATGTTATTGAAAAGTAAACTTGAAGAAAGGGCGAGTTGTATTTTGTCCAATCTTAATTTGGTTTTTAGAACTGGAAATAAACACATATATCTTAATAATCTTTTTAAATGATATACATAATTGCTCGGTTTCCCACATTTGCCATCCTCTAATGATGAGCGTGACTCACATATAAACATACACAAGGAGTCATATTGAACAAACATAGATAAATGAATTGCTAAGTCCCCAATTCCTCGCATTCAAGGTGGTATTTGATAGGTTTGAATCCTCGTCAGAGTAGATATTCTCAACATTTACATAATTGCTTTTGGCTGTAGTGATACTGATTTCGAGATTCAACAGTATTGGTTTTTAGATATTTCAAAATAATACAAATACGTGTGTATAACTTTTATATATATATATTATATATATATATATATATATTATATATATATATATATAATATATATATATATATATATATATACACACATATATACATACTACATATAATATATTATATATATATATATATACATATATTATATATATATATATATATATATATATATATATATATATATATATATATATATATATATATATATATATATATATATATATATATATATATATATATATATTATATATTTATATATATATATATCTTATATATATATATATATATATATATATATATGTTATATATAATTATATAATATATATAATATATACATATATATAATATATATATATGAATATATGTATATATATATATATGTGTGTATGTATATATATATATATATATATATATATATATATATATATATATATATATATATATATATATATATATATATATATATATATATATATATATATATATACATATATATATATATATATATATATATATATATATATATATATATATATATATATATATATATAGATAGATATATATATATATATATATAATATATATATATATATATATATATATATATATATATCAAGCTACAATGTCCATTTAATATCTAATTTGCTCTACCTCTGAATTAATATATTTTCATATATGCTTAGCTGAAGGGGAATTTTTTTTCTCGATAATAGACTTGCCTGGACCTGGGCGGCATATTCCCGGACTGCACTGGGAGGTTTACGGCCAGGCTCCTCCAGGCTCCTCCCCTAGAGCATTGTGGGCGGAGATATCTCACTCTCCTAGCAGACGACGCATTTCGCTCTGTCATGCTGCCCTCTTCGTTCTCCTCCGTCATTAGCTTATTTTGTTGTTTTTTATTATTTTCATGTTGTGTAAACATGAAATTGTGACATATATCCATATTTTACGATAGCAATATGCATAATTTACTATATAAATCAATATTATTCCATATAAATTTTTATTGGTAATATGCTGCTTAGCCAAAGTTCTTTAGCGAAATGTTTAAACCGATGCCTATGACAGTTACACGAATATCTCACTCCCCTAGCAGACGACGCATTTCGCTCCGCCATGCTGCCCTCTTCGTTCTCCTCCGTCATTAGCTTATTTTGTTGACATGAAATTGTGACTTATATCCATATTTTTACGATAGCAGTGCATATTTTTCTATATAAATCAATATTATTCATAAATTTATTGCAATATGCTGATCTCACTTTCCTTGTAGATGATGGACGACACTCGCTATGTTCATTCTCCTCCCAGACATTCGCTGGTTTTAACTTTGTATTATCTTTAATATGTTATGTCAACATGAAATTTGATGTATATCCGTTTTTACGATAGCTGTGTACGTATTTTGCTATATAAATCAATATTATTCATAGATTCATCGTAACATCATGCTCAGCGTACGCCAGGCTCCACCCCTACAGCCACTGCGGGCGAAGATATCTCACTCTCCTAGCAGACGACGCATTTCGCATTTCGCTCCACCATACTGCCCTCTTCATTTTCCTCCGTCGTTATTTTATGTTTCTGTTATTTTTATGTTGTGTAAACATGAAATTGTGATATATATCCATATTTTATTATATTATTCATAGATTCTTCATAATATCATGCTAGCCAAAGTTCGTTTAGATGCAGTTAATGTTTTTACAAAAGAACCTGAATGTTACCTTGCCCATGACAATTACATGAATTGATCATAATAATGTGGTGTGTTGTTTCATATACGAATAATATTTGTATTCATATAACTTTTATTACTCATTTGTAATTTTTCTTTTGAAACTTATCTAAAAATTGTCTGAACTACTCAGAAAGGAGGTGCCGAGGCAGAGGCACATTCCTCTGAGTACTAACATCATCATCCATTCATAATAAAAGGAGAGTTGTGTAATTCCATTTTCATGTTTCAACCACAAAAATCTTGCACGTGGTGATTGTTGGTACTGGTTCAAAGTAGCATGGAAACAATGAGGTTCCTCGATTTTGTAAATGATGGATTTGATAACATCATCCTGGACGACACGGCAGACATGGTTGTAATAAGAACAAATGTTAAAACTGAAGAGTCGGCGATGAAATGGAAGGACACGTATTGTAAGAAAAATTACGTGAGTTTCATCCATAAGAGTAAATACACACCGAAGAGGTTGGCTTACCATAAGAGACTGCAGTGCATACATGCAGACCAGCGGCACAAGGGAGTGAGAAAAACTTTTACTTGGTATGTATTTATACTACACCTTTTTTTCCCTTAACAAATATTTAGCCTTTTAGTCATGTCTACACTGACTAGCCTATTTAGGGTAAAAACCCGCATGGTACAGGGGTGGACCATGTACGGTCAATGTGTACAACCCCCCAGCCCCCCCAAAAAGTACATTATAACGCGTCGTGACATCGGAGATGGGCATCAGACGCAACTTGTTTTTGGTGAGAAACGGAGCTAAAGACCTTCTACTCCGGTCCGGGTTCAGGACCGCGCGTTGATAATGTACTTTTCTTGGGGTTGTACACATTGATCGTACATGGTCCACCCCTGTACCATGCGGTTTTTTTACCCTATTGGAGGTACAGGAAAATCAGATAAAAAATATTGAGCATGGGATGTAGTGTGCATAATGGACAGAGTGTAATAGGGGAAACAACCGACTGGACAGAGTGTGATAAGGGAAACAACCGACTGGACTAGCTGATCCAGTTTTCACCGCATGTGGATCCACCCTTCGAAAAAGTACTTTAACACATCCTGACACTGATGGGCACCAGTCACAAGTTATCGGTGCTGAGAGCAACAGCTCGAGACCTCTACTATCCTTCCGAAGTAAGTATTTTCTCCAAAGTTAGAAATTAAGGTCATATTTTAAGATTAAACAGAGGTTAATGAAAGCCTAGCTATGCGCAGTGCAAACACCTTCATGACGCTTTCGAAATTTTTAGTTATAACATCAACAATTTAGAAGATTGATGCCATCTCGATGCGTATAACACCAACAATTTAGAAGATTCACGCCATCTTGGAGGGCACTTTCTTCACAACCTTCGTCAACAATGACACCAACTATGGCTTATCCAAGGAAACTACGATGTTTTGGTAGAAGAAGAAGAAGAGTGCACTAGATATTAATTATTTAAATAAATTGTTAAATGGTAGTATAAGGTCAAGAATTGTATAAATTTTTTACTTAGGCTATTCAAGATTATTAATTTAAAAATAAATTGTTGAAAAAGTAAATAGATTCCTGACTCAAATATCAACAGTTTTGCTGTGAACAGTACCTACGGCATTGTTTTGTCCTCTTCTATTGTTATCAATGTTGCCAACTGGTATGTGTTTACCCTCCAAACTGGGTATAAGACTTACACATAACCGGGGAAATGAATGAAATTAGCATATCTATTTGTAGTATACATATTAGAGCAATTTTATCATTATTGCATTACCATGGCGCTTTCATATATCACATTATGTTGACGAAACTTCAATCTTTTGAATGTTATGCTTAAAGATGAAATTGTATTCTTGTTTCACCAATTAAATATCGAGTGAATATATAAGGCTGATCCACGCGATGACAATGGATCCACTGCGGTGTTTACCCCTTGTCTAGTACTATATTGTTAATGCCATGTTGTTTTGGATGCAGTTTAACATTTAGTAGGCTTTCATATTCTGTGATGAAACATCACTCATTTGATCATGAATTTCAGATGTCCTGTTGTGATGGACTTATATAATTCTCTACAGACGTTTATAGTAATGTATTCTGTGATGCTTCCCATATTCCTGGGTATGGGATGACTGTGATATATATTAGATGGATACTGTTTATTATCCCAATTTCTTCATCCAATGTGAAAACTACCTTTATTTGCTAGAACTGCGATTGCACTTCTCACTTATTTTTTCTGTGATCTTTAGATTATAGTTTTTTATTTATTAAGACTCATGTATGTGTCACCTACTAGCATCCATGCCATGTGCGTAGGAAGTTGCTTATATAATTATCTACAGACAATTATAGTAATGTATTCTGTGATGCTTCCCATATCCCATAGGTATGGATAACTGTGATATATATTCGAATGGATACTGTTAATTATCACCTTTTTTTCATCCAGTGTGAAAACTACCTTTATGTTTGCTAGAACTGCATATGCATTTCTCATATTTCTGTGATCTTCAGATAATAGTTTTTTATTTATTAAGTCTCGTGTAAGTGTTACCTAATAGCATCCATGTGTGTAGGAAGATGCTTATATAATTATCTAAAGACATTTATTATAATAATGTTGAAAATGGGTTTATTTTTCTTACAATATATTTTTTGTTTAGTATTCTCGCACTTATTAACCCTCCCACTTGTCCTTTTACTATAAGTCTGCAGCAAGTAAGACTGTTGATCTCGCAGCTTCATATTATCATTAGTATATTTAGTAATTGAGGCTGATGTAAGATTTTTCACAGGTATACACATCTATTTTTTAAACACCCTTCATGTCCATGCTTGATGTACATAAAAACGTTCATTTATGCACATTGTACTGCAGTGTAGATGATGGAAAGTGATGAGCAGGTTGTAACAACAGGAAAAGCATGCATGGACTAGAAAAAACAGCAGGCTACATGAAGCTCCAAGTTGTGCAATATTGCCACCCTTTAGAAGTGAATATATCTGAGAGAAAAAATGAAGGAACAAACTAAGTACTGAAATTAAGGTTAATGCATCATGAAGTGAAGAGAATTTTCCTGAAGCATACTATCTAAAAAGGGAAGGTTGAGCCTGTACAATTTTGACATATGCAACGAAAATAATACCACAGAAGTGTATGCAAGGGTAAAAATTAAGAAAAAAATCATAAAAATTCCTTTTCATATATGACTAATAATTTCACCAACATTCCTTTACCCAATTCATCAATGCCTCACACTTATTTTCCACATTGGTGGCAACTGCCTTTAGTGACCCTTGCTAGGTATGATGTCTCAAAACATGGAATGATACAGAGAGGTCGTTTTTCAAAACATTGATCATAAAAAAATAGGATTGCTTTCTCTTACATGAACCATTATCTTTCTTTAAGCAATTCTTTGGCAAGATATAGCCTACAATACATTGGGGCTTGTGGTTTTTGTCGTCATACTGTGCTGGAAAATGCCTTTCCTAACCTACATTCCATAGGATTTGAATGCCTACCTGTGTAAGTTTTGCTCCCTTTACAGCCTAACCCAGTGTCAATCATTTTCCCCCGATTCTTTTATCAAGCTTATTAGTGGGATTCTGAATATTGTAACATATGTTTGAGTCTACAAATGCAGCATTAACTATTAGGTGCCAATTGGGTTGGTACCATCTTTTCCTCTTTCTTTTGTAAGGATATGTTGAGCAAAGTTGAAACGCATCATCTAACCAACCCCCCCCTTATACATATATTCTATATTAACACAGGGCTGGTCATTCCCCCACCCCCCACTCCTATGACTGAATTTTCACCTTATATGTCCTCATAAAAGAAAAGACAAAACAAAATTTCAAAGGTTAGGCTACACCAAGAGTTAAAAGACAAAAATCAAAAGGGCAAAGTCAGCTGACTGATAAAAACAAAACAATATAAAGTATTTTTGCCATTAGTATATTCAACATTGTGTGGTTTATTACTAAATGTGATGTTTACTCTATTGAAAAACAAAAATTTTTTTACAAATCCCTTCTCGTATATAGTAGTAAAAGAAAACCTGAAGTTAGGCCACACGTCAGCTAACGAATGTAAACAAAACTTCTGGTTTAGGAAACGAAGTTCCTTTCCCATTAAATGTGCAGTCATTTGACTATTACTCATATTAATCAAGTAAATGTGTATAATAATATCTGGAAACACCATTAACTGTCACATTTTGAGCTTCAATTACGATGAAATGTGTACATAATCGTGTAATTGTCATAAGCATCGGTTCACATCGTAAACACTTTCGCTAAAGAACTTTGGCTAGCAGCATATTACAATAAATTTATGAATAATATTGATTTATATAGTAAATTATGCATATTGCTATCGTAAAATATGGATATATGTCACAATTTCATGTTTACACAACATAAAAATAATAAAAACACAACAAAATAAGCTAATGACGGAGGAGAACGAAGAGGGCAGCATGACAGAGCGAAATGCGTCGTCTGCTAGGAGAGTGAGATATCTCCGCCCACAATGCTTTAGGGGAGGAGCCTGGAGGAGCCTGGCCGAAACCTCAGTGCAGTTCGGGAATATGCACCCGGGCGCGAACCCATGGAGCCTTTCAAATCCAGGAACGTCAGTGTAGTAGGTAAAAGCTTCAATGACGTTCCTGGATTTGAAAGGATCCATGGGTTTGCGCCTGGGTCCAAGCAAGTCTATTATCGAGAAAGAAATTCCCCTTCGGTTAAGCACATATGAAAATATATTAATTCTGAGGTAGGGCGAATTAGATATAAAGGACATTGTAGCTCGATATATGTATATGAATCACGGAAATGTGATAGGACTTATATATATATATATATATATATATATATATATATATATATATATATATATATATATATATATTATATATATATTTTTAGAGAGAGAGAGAGAGAGAGAGAGAGAGAGAGATAAGACAATGTCTTTTAATGTAATCTAGTAATGTACATAGAGATGAAAAGCAAAAAGCAAACACCATTTACATGATGCAACCATGTATTTCCGATCTCTAAACCTCTCTATCCGTCATCACTGACAAAATGTGGACAATAGGTAAGAGATAAGCCACGTTAACGATAAGTAGAAGTGAAAGAGGTCTTTCCCTTATGTTTTGATTATAATTAGCTTCCACCTTTGCTGAGAAGAGGCCTGAGGATTAACTACGTAACTCATCGGTGCTATCCGATTTCCAATGTCCTCCTCACACGTCCATATTGTTAGGTTGACTCATGCTAGCGGATACCACAATCTTCCTTTTATAACTGATAGCCACTACTGAAAAACTGCTCTGTTAATGTTTATGAGATGAATCTTATGTCTCCCCAATTCTAGTAAACACCGGCAGTAAATGTAGAAACGACTCGATCTCACGCCATGACACAACTATTTTGCCGTCATTACCGAGAAAGCCATCTATTCACTTGTTAAGAATTCAGTAGACTTAAAGAAATAAACCAATGTCCTATTCATTAAAACTCCCCGTTAATTAGCTCTGGTATGTGTGCACTTTAAGTTACAAATTTTCAGTAAATGATCACATGTGCTTTTTTTATAATAAAGCCTAACAGTTGAAAGAAAATAGTATCAACGAATGTCAGCGTAAATGACTGCTAGTCCAAACTCATTGCACTGAATTAATCAACTTAATATAACTGGGAGTTGGTATGATTTAAACATTTGGAAAAAAATTCCATGTGGCCTGACAATATACGTCTATGAGAAATTATTCCACTAAATTAATTTAATGAATGGGTTCCATTCATAAGATTCACAAAGCAATTAGAATAAATGGGATGTCGAGTGTTTATGTAAGTATCCATTATTGGAGAGGAAGGTAGACTCGTATATTACATGATTCACTAAACCAACGAATGATCGGTAAAGTCTTTACTGGAAGAGGATTATGTTCTCTTCAATATTTATAATGTCTTCAACTTTCCAATCAGACATTTATGGATATTTTTCCCTCCTCTAATCCCGTTTAACAACTTAACGTCTTTAATCTCAAAATCAACTATGAACACTTTTCGTGCGCCTAAATTGTCGTCAGATGAAACAAAAACTTGCTTCAATAAATACTCAGACTTGAAAAACATTTTTATTCGTGATTCTAAAAAGAAATCTGTAAATTACAATCTTTTACTATTATTTTTGCTATTATTTCTAGGAATCTTCTCTTATTTCAATGCTTTATATCCTGGTTATTCCTATTGTTTTTTGTTCAAGTTCATTTGCATTTATTATTCCAAGAATTCTGAGAAGGACGACGATTTCAAGCCAAGTTCTGTCATTAGTAACTCCAGGTAGAATGTGAAAAGGAATCTCATTCAAGTTTTAAATGTAGTTGTTATCCCATGCACTGTCCCACCATTAAGGGATTTCTGATCAAAATCATTCTAAATAAGAAACCAATAGCAATCATTTACGAGGTAACATGAAAATTTAATGCTGACAGATGATCTTTAAAACAATTGTTATAATCATAGTTTATTATTGTTAGACTTGTTATTCTCTGATGCATTTCCAAATTTTCATATTCATATTCTATTTAATATATATATATATATATATATATATATATAATATATATATATATATATATATATATATATATTCTGTTCTCATATGTATATATATATATATTGTTATGAACTCTTAGAGATGGTAATGAGTTCAGAGGTTCTTTAATCCACTTCTAAAGTCCTTACCACTATGATAATGAGTAGGACTCATAACCAGAACATCAACAGTCCAAAGTATTTCCTCAAAGAGAGGATACAGAGACTAAACATATACTTAATTATTCATTACAACAAAAAGGTCTTATCATTACAAAGAAATCCCTTGAAAGCTGTACTTTAGGGAAGAAAGAGAAAAACAAAACTCACAATTACAAAAAAACAAAAATACATTCGCCTAGCTAAATATCATACTAAAGTAAAAGAAAAAGTTACTAGGGGGAGATAGAAAACACAGATGCACTGGTCGTTATGATAGTAAGAGATAAAGTAAGAAAATAGCCTTAAACCTAATCAAACCACACATTCGAATAAGCATACATTATGACTATGAAATATATTATCTTGTAGTTAGGAAAAATTAACTATCACTCCACTAATCCAATGATTCATAGTAAGTCGTCTCTTTAATATTAGCGCGAAGTCTCGTCTTCAACGGTTAACTCCAGTAGTGTCACTAAGGATGAAACACCCAACTCAGGTCGTCTATAAGAGAGAATATTTATGGTAAATACACAAAGGGTCTGGGATCTTACCCTCTTCTTCGACCCTGGGAGGCCTCTTTACGACTCCAGAGGTTCAGCTAACTGAGGGCAAGGGCAAATGACGGGCGAGGTTCGCCTCCAAAAGTACGTCAAGCAAGTAAGGGCATCACAACCCCGAAGTATACGCCTTGTAAAGGGAGAGCGTCACACGATTTCTTTAACACAGACCCGAGAGACGTCCACAAAAACGTACTGTTCGTAGGGGTATGAAAAGGAACACCTCCAAGATGCCAATAGCTTCACAAAGTCGAGGACGTCTGCAGAACATCCGAGTAATTTACCACAAGCCGTCAGGAAAAATATAAGAGCTTGTAACCTCTCTACAGGGAGCCGTTAACTAAACTCTTCATCACTCCGCAAGTTCCCATATCAAAGAAGGCGGAGATGAAAACAAAACGGGTTACAAACAGTCGAAACACCGTCAACCATGAAAAGAAAAACATTTACAAGGGTTAATTACCAATCAAAACTATAACTACCCTTTAGAGGGGGGGAGGTAAAACCCCAAGTCCAACCATCAAACGACATATATAAATAAACTGGAACCACAAAAACAAACAGAAATTTACTCTGTGTGAAGTCAAAAGCATAACTAAATATAAAAATTTCTCAAATATATTAATTCCATTACAATATATATATATCTATATATATATATATATATATATATAATATATATATATATATATATATATATATATTATATATATATATATATATATATATATATAATATATATATATATATATATATATATATATATATATATTTATATAAATATATATATAATATTCTATATATATATATATATATATAATATATATATATATATATATATATATATATTATATCATATATATATATATATATATATATATATATATATATATATATATATATATATATAGTATATATATGATATATATAAAAATAAAGTTAAAGCCTCATGAATGTTATTTTCATGAGCGGATCAATGCATATATATATATATATATATATATATATATATATATATATATATATATATATATATATATATATATATATATATATATATATCTCTATATATATATATATATATATATATATATATATATATATATATATATATATATATATATATATATATATATATATATATATATTATATATATACATATTGAGGCAGAAAATATTGTTTATTGTCGAATTCATTATTCATTGAGAACAAATTATACCCAGAAGGGTATACAAATTTATAAATACTTCACCCCTGGTAGCATTCGAACCTGAGAATTCGGTTTAGGAACAACGATAAGCAATCGATTCTGACCCGGATATTTTTATGTATGTCGTAACCTGTTTTGTATATATAGGGTGCGGAAACTATTATTATTATTTTTTTATTTGGTCTAACTGATTGAAAAATAAAGTTTATAACATTTTCTTATTGTTTTAACTTATTTATTTATTTTTTGTTTCCTCAAACTTGCTGAAATATTACATTTTCTCACCTTCACAATTTCCACTGACACTTTCTAATCCTGAACCAAAGCGTTGGGAAAGGTCTGAGGTATTAAAGATTATTAGAAAAATCCTTTACCTGGCGTGAGGGCTGCTCAGATGTAAGCAATAATGTTCTCCGACCTCATAGCACAATTCTGAACACGAAATCAGATCGGGATCAGAGTCAGACTAAAATGTCTGGGGGACTGGAGGGATTGCGCTGAGCGGAAATCTATTAGAAAGAAGACTCACCAGAACAAAGCAGAAATGGAGGCATCACATTCCGCCTGTATGGCGTTCTCCTACAAATAACACAATGGTGTAATATTTTTTTAGTTAACTATCTAATCTCTGGGATCCAGGGCTACTGCCTGACTCTCGGCCCAGTTGCATTTACACCCATATGAGCATTAGCATCATGATGTTCTTTAATGATTACCCGAGTAACATACCAACTCTTCGGCAATAATATTGGAAACTTAGATGTTTCAGGCGATTGCACGTGTTGTAGTCTACCCCTACACCTTATACCACGTTCTCCAGGTAAAACTTCAACTAATGTGTGAGGGCTAGTTTTGGTTTACATAAGTGCAATAGTCTCATTCTTTGCCTCTTGGAGTTCTTCCAAGGTCAATTCACCAGTTAATTTCACATTGGTTCAATTCCTACAATTATTCAAAAACTCACCATTCAGCCGATAGAAGAAGAAGAACCACAAATGAATTCACATACCTCAGTGCCCCGCCTGTAAACCAGTTAGCAATACCGTCAAGAGTTTCCTAGAGAAATGCAGATTCAATATAAGGTCTCACGGCTCGAGCTAAGCAACAATGTTAACGGAGTCTTAATTACCTGTGTGCTGGCGTTTCGTTACCCAGTCATTTATGTCAAAACATTTTCCAGCACTGAAACATCACACTGCTTTCGCAACCTAACACGAATTTCAGTGCTTCATAAAACATATGTTTAGTGATAGCATTTGTTCCATCCTTTCAGAAACATATACATTATGTGCTTTATTGTGTGTGATTAAGTGGAAAGCAACTGGAAAACCCAAAAAAAGGATATCTGCAACACACATGGTGCACCAGTAAGTATTCTTTTGCGAAGTTTTATTGCAAATAAAACCCTTTAGTATCATTCATATGAGTAATTTATCTTTTTACCTTTATTTTTCTTTGCCACGTTGTGTGTTCTTTCATAATGCCCAAATTATCCCGAGAATGCATTTCGTTCCGCATAACGCGATTCTTGCTCGAGTTACAAAAAGATGTTTGGCATCTTTTGTCTTCTCTATCCGGCTACAACATTTCGTTGTATTGTATCCTTCGTTCTTCCTTTTGTTATATGCTCGTTCTGGTCCAGTTCCATCGAGCCTTATATTGATACAAATCTAAGCTGTATTTTCCTTTCGTTTTTTTTTCAAATTTTACGGAAAGTAACTTTGAAAACATTAATATGTAACTTACTTTGTCAAATACCAAGATTTTCTTTGTATAATTCGTATTCATCTCCTCTTCTAAAAATCTCGTGCCAAGGAAAATAATTTCCTTTCATTTTATACGCAAATTATTTTTTCTGGTATGAAATGAATTACTAAAGAAAGACTGAATAAACGTCAAATAATCAATTGTTTATCACTGTTTGATTATCCTTGAAAGCCTTTCGCTAAAAGAGAAAGAAATATATTGACGCTCAAAATTGAAAGTAATATACCAGAGGTATATTACAATCTGTGTTAATTAAAACTCGAGTTGTCATCCGATCTTGCTGGGGGAAAGTTTATACGTTTCCTTTCAGGTAACAGAATTCCATTATTATTAATATTTTTCTTTTTTTTCCGTGGTTATTAGGCGGGTAAGAATTATTTTCGTTATTTTATATATAATTTTACAATAGTTTTCCTTTTTGACTATTTCACCTTCACTATAATGCAACCCTATTTGATGAATCCTAGCTCATTCTAACGGTATTCATGAATATGTTTTCATTAATCATACTCAGACATCCCCACGAAATGTTGCAGAAAGGCCGTTAGTTTGGAAAACAAGATTCCACAGTCAGAATTCTCGAACACTGAGACTCTTAGGAATGAAACAACTGAACTCCTGACGGAAAGTCAAATGGTAATGTATTTTTATGGCCTATTTTTTCTGTGCTCCGACATTATAACAAGACACTGCCTTTGCTCTTTTATCAACTGTTCTGTTATCGTCTAATTTGCTTTCTTTACCTTGTGATTATTTCAGATTTTCAATGTTCACGCCCTATAGGTAGACATTGGTATTTTTTTTATCAAATCGTCAGCGGAATTTCGTTCCTTTTCGGTAACCAGTTTTCTCCTATCATTATATTTTCTACAGGATTGCATTTGATAAAGGATTTGTTTCTCTTTAAAAATCTTAACACGTTATCTATCTAATTAATTTTACCTACTACGGGTTTCACAGACAGTGCCAGCACGTTTTTTTGGCAATAACTCTGTAACGAACACTCGTATCAGTACGAAATTTTGCTATAGTGTATTGCACCCAGTGCCGTAATTTACAAGAGTATCATGAATGACTAATTGTAAAGAATAAAGACACTTGTCCCTGTAACAAGAGGCAAAAACTCGATTAGCCAGAAAGGGATACGAACACAACAGTGTAGAAAAGCTCCGCCTACCCCCTCCCTCCCACCCCCACCCCCTCTTTTCCTCCCACACCTGCCCTACTCCCCCCGCCCTCTCTCTCTCCTCTCTCTCTCTCTCTCTGAAATTTGCTTCAGTTTAAACTTATTTTGTATGATTTTTTTTTTTTTTCTATCTATCTATCTGTCTCTCTGATAATTTACATTGTTATATATCTCATAATCCTGTCGGCATGGTTGCAGAAATGCGTTTGTCACGGAACTTTTCAACTTTTTCAGTATAGAGAAAGCCGCCAATTGCCTTCAGATTGGTTTGAATAGGTAACTGGTTATAGTTACTGTGTGTATTACAAATAAAAATTAAGCCTTTCTACCGGACATTCATTAGAGTTGAAGCCTCATGAATGTTTATTTCATGAGCGGATCAATGCATAAATAAAGCACTCATCTGGCAGCTAACAACCAAGTGGATTATTAGAAATATACAGCAATGTAAATTATTAGAGAGAGAGATAGAAAAAAAAAATCATACAAAATAAGTTTAAACTTCAGCAGCTTTCACAGAGAGAGAGAGAGAGAGAGGAGGAGATGGGAGAGAGAGAGAGAGAGGAGCGAGAGAGAGAGAGAGAAAGGATGGGGGGTGGGGGGTGGAGGTGGGGCGGGAGGGCAGGTGACGTAAGAAAGGAGAGGGAAGGAAGGAGGGGGTAGGGGTGGAGGGAGAGGGTAGGCGGAGCTTTTCTATACTGCTGTGTTCGTATCCTTTTCTGGCTTATCGAGTTGTGCCTCTTGGTACAGGAGCATGTGTCAATATTCTTTACAATTAGCGATTCATGATACTCTTATAAATTACAGCACTGGGTGTAATACACTATAGTAAAATCTCCTACTGATAAGAGTGTTCGTTACAGAGTTATTGCCAAAAAACGTGCTTGTAGTACAGCTAAGATATTTTTAACAAAGGTAACTGATACCATAGATAAACGATAGAACGAGAAAGAAACCTAATGAATAAAAGAGAAAATCAGACAGAAACTCTGTGAGAACAGACAAAACAGAAAAGAAAGGAGAAGTGACGTAAAAGCCGAAGAACCCACCGTCGAACCTCTCGAGCCCCTCTCCCTTGGCGCTTTCAAAGTCGAACCAGATCCAGACGCGACAGAGTTTCTCTTCTTGGACAAGGCGACCAGGAATGGGGAGAGGGAAGGTGGATGTAGGGAACTGATAAAGCAGAGGGAAAGTTATGGAGTGAAGGCATGAGAAGAAAATAGTTTAGCATGTGATGGTATCCAGAAATAATAGACAATATTCCAATCCATTTCTGAATCAGGGCGATACCTCTTGACAGAGAAAATGAGAATATAGTGAGTGCATTCAGTCAAAGTGGTGGTGATTGTTTTATAATTACCCTAAATGTAGCGTTACAACTAACATTGTTTTTATTTTGAGGAAATTATTAAAAAAGAAGAAACTACGACTAAAGTAACTAGGTAACCCATATGAAGAGAAGTTTGAAGATACCTTTAAAAATAGAATAATCATGCAAAAGAATGCACATTTCGTATGAGGAGAATAAAAGTTACAGCACTCGACAACATGACCAAAAAGAAACGCCATAACTTGAAACACTCGCGATAGGAATAAAAATAAATACACATAAGGAGCCCACACTCTAAAATTTAAAAATCTGTAAAAGATTCTGGCTATAGGGAAGTTGGTTGTGATTATTAGAAATCCTGTATATAAAAAAAAATGTTTCATATGTACAGTGACCTCAGTCACCATCGCTATATGAGAGTTGGAATGAAGACCTTGGACAAATGCATCACCAGGAGAAATCAAAGGCAGTCAGAGGTGGCGTCTTTCTTCAAGGCATCTTTACACTGAGCGAAGCATCAGACTGCTAATAAACCATTTTTGATTCATTAATTGCAAATTAGTATTTAACACCTGAAATATTTTTAGCTATGAATAAGTAAAATTTATATCATAGCATATTTCCTCACAAAACATATTTAAAAATACTTTCACATTTCACATGATGTATCTAGATTATTTTGAGTAAAAAACTGTAGAACTGAATAAGTCTGAGACTAAATTTTGCCAATAAAAACGGCATCATCAACAAAGAAAAGGGAACCGATTTTAGTAATAGGAGCCAAGTGAGCGTAAATAGCTTTCTAACCATCTCGGGACTGGGAGGGGAAACCATCTCTTTAATCCCCAAGAGAGGTTAATATTTAGTTAAAGGGTAAGATCAATGAGCACCTTTATAGATAATTAAGATTAATCATATGTCTTGTCGTCATCATTGATAAACATAAAGCAAGTAGATGAAACCCGTTAGTTGTATATGTGGCTGCATAAAATGTGTAGGTGTTAATGTCATGTGAAGAGGGAAGATTCACTTATAATGCATGCTATTAGAAGGCAATCAACTACAACCATTTGGTATTTATTTGATTTTGCAGGTAGAAGCGAAAGGTAGTAATACTCTCTGTAGTTATTGTCAGTTATAGCAATATTATGGAACTTTCAAAATATTTCCTCGAGGGTTTTTTTTATATATATATATTTTTTTCACCACTAGTGAAACATATATCCACAGAATAAAAAAGTGGTAGTATTTGAGTATAAGTCAGCCTATAGCTTGCACAGTAAGATGTAATTAAAAAGGTGAAAACAAAATGTTAGAATATGGCAATTTAATGCCTATCAAGCAATACTGCTCCTGTTCGTAATTTGCAGACACTTTTATTGTTCCAGCTAATCGAATGGCTGTTGCTGTCCATCTTACAACCCATGAGCCATCACCCTGAAGTCTTTGGCTTGAACACCTGGGCCGTAGCCCAAGGGTCATCCAGTCCCCCTTTCAGGAGGGACAACCTTATCCTTCAACAACAAGTTAATAAATCAGAACAAGCAAAGAAACGGGCCCCTGTAGTATTTGGCCCATTTTTTCTTTTCGAAATCTAAGTAAAATAAAAAAAAAAATATTATGGAAAGAGCGTTCTCTTACAGTAACCAAGTTCAGCCTAAGGACGACCTCAACATTCAGTGATACTGAAGATATTGTCAGATTTACTCCAGAAAATGCTTTCCTTATGAACGTTAGTATCCTTTTTTAAGTTCCGTTGAAATCATAAACCATGAAGCCCATGGAAAGATAGTGATAGTAATTCCCTTTTGTCACCAAAAACAAATAAGAAATAAAACCAAAAAAATTTCTATAAAAAAGGAATAAGTCTTTATATCTTCATTATTTCTGTTTGCTACTTTTCTTCATTTTTTCTCCCAGGCAATCTGTTATATGACTGTTAGCCGCAAAGGTTAGTGTTTTTAGGTGTATTGTATGTGAATATATAGTTGCTGCAAAAATCAACACACAGAACTAAGATAACTTGTGTTTCTTTATTATTCTTCACAAAAGAATGAAATATTAATTATGAAAAAGTATATAAGCGAACCTCGTAGAAAAACGCAGTTGATGTATTTTTTTTTCAAAAGTAGTTCTATTATAATAGTCAAAGGTAGAAAAATTGAGAGAAATAATAACAGTTAAAATGACGAAACAATGGACTTGATGTCAGCCAAGGAAAAATGAAGCTGTCAAAAAGAAAGGAAGTGAAATGATCAAATGATCTGCAAAATATCTCGCACCCAATAGAATACTGATTTCTAATTTAAATGTGTATGATAGGTAAAATGAACTGAGTAAAGCGAAAAGTATTTGTAATTAAACTAGGCAGTTAATATCTCAACACCCAAAAATTTTATGTAATTGATTTTTAAAAGAAAACATAAAGCGAAGTCATTAAGTGAAGTATATTGTAAAGGCTGATTTTCGTTGCCTGGGATGTCTCCTGACACCAGTGAGAAATAAAGATTTTGGTAAAGCAAAATTTAATATTTCCAGGCCTATTAGCATTAACTAAAGTCTTCTTGAATTCAATATACTTATTTCACTCTACAAAATTTCTTATTTACGATTCATTCAGTTCTATATTCTATTATGGAATTTACTTATTTAAATTTAACCAATGAAAGAAGGCTAATTTGAAAGCACACACCGCAAAGGCTATTGTAATATTTAGCTGCATAAAAGCGTTTAATTCCGCCGATGATCCATACCTTCCGATGAGCGTGATATTAGTGTGTCAACAGGAACGACCGAACAGAGATTGATGGAACATGGCAGACATACCCCATGGCAATAAACCACTTTCGTTGTGGCAATTTCCCTGAAAGTCATACTACTGCTTACATTCTGGAAAATATAACTTTTTTCAGCATTATTTGCTATTTTACTTATTAAGATGGTTAGCCTTACATGGTTTTATACATCTCAATAGAAAATAGGTCACTAAAAAATTTTTAATTTGCCTTTTGATCAATTGTATCCCTGCGTTGAAATGCCGTTGGCCCATTAAAAAAAAAAAAAAAAAAAAAAAAAAAAAAAAAAAAAAAAAAAAACAACAACTGAAGTCGACAGTAATCATAATTAATTACGGCCGTCAAAATACCTTCACTCTATCATTTTATGTTTACCAACGATATTTTTTTCTCCTGTAACTTCTATCTATTTCCCAGAAGGAATATAAATAAGTAACAGAGAATCTTCGCATATTCTCAAGTGGTATAACATACAATTGCCTTGTTTCCAGTCATTCCCTATGTTTCCTTGTTTCTTCCTTATTGTCTGCGTTCTATTTCAAATTTTGTATTCATCTTAATATGTTCTAATTATAATGTTACTTATTTTCATTATAGTAAACCCTCATAAAAGGTATAAAACCTTTACCAAGAGCCTAATGAGGAACGATAACAATGAAAACAAGTGCCATTTACTTCATTTTTCCTTTCAGCTGAATTATCAGCCAATAAGCCTTTGCGGAGTCCCGGGACAGCAGAGAGAGAGAGAGAGAGAGACAATGTGACCGTCCAGACCTGCTGACCTCCATCCAACATTCAAACCCTGCTAAGATTCAGACCGATGGGATCCATTTCACATTCCCAGATTAATGCCAGCGTTGGCCTTTTTTTTTTTTTTTTTTTTTTTTTTTATGGGCCAAAGGTGTTCTAACGCTGGAACACGATTTGTTAAATGGCCAGGTGCAGACTTCAATTACTTATTTTCGGTTAATATATATAAAACCTTGTAAGAAAAACCATCTTAGTAAGTGCCCAAGGAAATGAAGTTGAAAGAAATTATATTTTCCACCTTGTATATGTAAGCAATATATTTCAAGAACGGATGAACAGAGTTTAAAAAAAATGACAGAGAAGATGATTTTTTGCCATGGAATATGTCTGCCATGTTCCATCAAATTCTGTTCGGCAGAAAGAGAGAGAGACACAGAGAGAGAGAGAGACAGAGACAGAGAGACAGACAGACAGACAAACAGAG
>NC_061097.1:66024438-66026938 GCF_015104395.2 Macrobrachium nipponense | reverse complement strand
AAATATACTTTCTCTTTTGACAGGCCTTCTATGATTAAGCTGATAGAATTGTGTGTTAGAGGTTGTAAATTTATGTTTGGAGAAAAGATATTATGAACAAAAGTTTTGCATGGCAATGGGCAATCCATTATCTCCATTACTTTGGTAACCTTTACATGGAGTTTTTGAGAGTAAGTACTTACCAAGGATACTTCCTAAAGGTATCCTATGGGTCAGGTACGTTGATGATATATTTTGTGCTTGGCCTGTTGACAAAAATGAAGAGAGCTTCCTAACAGCATTAAATACCCTAGTACCTTCTATAAAATTTACCTTGGAAACTGAAGTAGATAACAAGTTGGTGTTTTTAGATGTTTTAATTTGTGAGGAATGGAAGAAATTTTAAATTTTCTGTGTACAGGAAGTCTACAAATGTAGATTCCTACATACATTTTTATTCTAACCATCATCCGAGAACGAAGATGATGGTATTTTTCGTCTATGTTTTTTAAGGCACTGCGGGTAGTTGCCCTGACTTCCTCGAAGCTGAGCTTCAGAAGTCGAGACATTGCACAAACCTTAGATAACCCTTGTGATTTATTGACAAAGGGCTTTTTGTAAAGCAAGAAAAACATTTTATGAAGTTAGTCGTAAGAGTTTGATTTTGATATGAAAACCTCCTTGTTTTACCATACTGTAACCAGTTTATGGCCATCCCTGGGCTGTTGAGACCATTTAATGTTAATGTCATTTTTAAGAACTATGTACTTAGGAATTTGTTAATCAGGAATTCCCCTCTACAGAAGAGTGGCTGCATATATGAGATCCCTTGCAATCAGTGCAAGAAAAATGTACGTGGGACAAAGTGGAAAGGATCTCGAAACAAGATTAAAACAGCATAAATATAATGTTAGAACAGGGAATAATGCAAGCAGCTTGTTTCAACATATGAATGAATGCAACCACACTATGATTGGAAAGAAGCAAAGAGATCATGTTCTGTAAAGACATCATAAAACGAAATAATGTTGAATCATGTATAATAAAGAAAATCGCGCAGAATTGATCAACAGCAGCCCGGGATGTACAAACTGGATGAACTACTTATAAATAACATTTTTAGACAATTAGTTTTAAATAGTAGTACGATAGTTTTTATGTTTATGTATTGCTGCCACAGAGGTGTCTTTGTAACCAATAATGAATTTTTGTATCACTTGACCCTGAAGAGTGTGAAAAATACACGAAAAGCGCTCGGTCAACTCCGTTCATTCCTTCCTCCAGCTTTACGACTACATGAGATATCGCATGTTATAGCGATAGTTCGTCAATATATATATATATATATATATATATATATATATATATATATATATATATTATATAATATATATATATATATATATATAGAGATATATAGATATATAGATATATAGATATATAGATATATAGATATATGATAGTATATATATATATATATATATATATATATATATATATATATAGATATATAGATATATAGATATATATATATATATATATATATATAATATATATATATATATATATATATATATATATATATATATTATATATATATAGATAGATATACATATATATATATATATATATATATATATATATATATATATATATATATATATATATATATACATATATATATATATATATTATATATATATATATATATATATTATATATATATATATATATATAGTTATATAGTATATAGTTTATATAGTTATATATTTATATATATATATATATATATATATATATATATATATATATATATATATATATATATATATATATATATATATATAGTTATATCTATTCTAAATTTACAGCATTACCGAGAATTTTGGTTTTATGGATGGTGATGTTTAAGTGAAAGAGAA
This sequence comes from Macrobrachium nipponense, assembly GCF_015104395.2. NCBI lineage: Eukaryota > Metazoa > Arthropoda > Malacostraca > Decapoda > Palaemonidae > Macrobrachium > Macrobrachium nipponense. Next base: position 66,025,037 of record NC_061097.1, on the reverse strand, counting down.
TCAGAAAACATTTAATTTATATTTACAAGAAAGGTAGCTCATCATAAATTAAATCCTCGGATTTGACAATTACAAAATGTTGGTACCATTTTAACAGTTTATAATTTACAGCATTATTGATAATTTTTTGTCATATGGTGGTATTGGAGTAAAAGAGAAACAGAAACCATTTAAATTTTGTGTACACTAACGGTAGCTACCCATAAATGAAATTCTCAGGTTTGGCAATCACAAAACGGTGATATTATTTTTAACACTTCACAAGTTCATTACATGTTACTCATCAGATTTGGCAATTACAAAATGGTGATACTATTTTAACACAACATAATATGCTGCTCACTTATAACAGCTGCATTACAGTCTCATACTCTGCCTCCTGACTGTCTGATATTATAAGTATGGGCGTGTATGCTGTAGGTAATACACCATGCAATTTTCCAAGTTGATATTTGTCATGTGGCTATGATAGTTACTTTTAATGATTACCATTGATGCCAATGTATTAATGAGAATGCACTGAATTAAACATGATACCTCGTATACCCTGCTTGGATATTTGTGCACCCAATTGACTAGGGGTACCTCAGCGACCTCAC
>NC_061097.1:65986938-66021938 GCF_015104395.2 Macrobrachium nipponense | reverse complement strand
GAGTGAAATTAAAATGGAGGGTAACAATAGAGTGAAATGAGAAATACTTGAGAACATAAAACTCTGCATGTACAACATCCCAAAATGATCAGTGTAATAGTGAGTAACGTTATGTTAATTTGTGTTTCCACAAATTTTCATTTACGAATTTACCGGAGGTCACACAACCGAAATCTCGCAAGGAGATCGCAAAAGTTACGGGCTCGGAGACCAGTAAAAGGCTAGAAACAAAGAAGAAGAATGTGGTGAGGCTGACGTATAACTTCCATTCACTTTACCTTACTCTGAGGACGAGACGTGAGGAGAAACAGAGCCAGTCTCCGGTGTCCAGAATCTTCAAAGGAATTTGGTGTTGCATTCGGTCCAGGCCCAGGGAGAATGCGGTGAGAGGACACGCGCTTCCGGTTACAAGTTCACGGCACAGAGGATCATCAGCGATGGTACGAACACCCACCTTCCAAGAACAAGGTGAAGCATTGACGGTACAATGTCATTCAGTAGGTGAATACCATTCCATATACTCTCACCATCTTGATGTCATTCCAATGGAGTATTTAAGCCAGCCCAGTAATTATTATGCCAAAAGAAACCATTGGAAGCTACCGTATTTTCTGATGATTCTTAATTTGATCATTTAAAGGGAACACGACTGTTCGGCTAAACAGAATCAAAAATTGTATTTTCCGAGACCCATATATGAAAATTTCCCAAACGCCCATCTGTCCAAGGAAAAGGAATTTTTAAGCCCAAAGCTTCATGACTGACGTTTCTTGCCAACTCCTTTTGTGAGCTCTTCCAGTACGGAATGTCAAGAAGTCGAGGCTCGGAGAGAATTCCGTTATTTCAATTGAACACTTTATTTTAACGGTCTGCTTTTTTGTCCTTTTCCATTTTCTCACTAGGATATCAAAGACTCATGGACGCAGCTCAGTCATTATCTTCTGATGGGTTCCCGTTTTTGTTTCAACTTGTCCCGTAGTTTAAAATTATAAGTGGGAAGAACAGTTGTACACTAAGGAACCAAAATTGAGCCCGTTAAATTTTATATATTTCTAAGGAATGAAATAGAATAATCAACCTATTTAAATTTTTTAAAGTATACATTTACGATCATGAAAGACGGCGCCTTTTCCGTATGAATGAAGATTTTTCGTTATTAAATAATCCTCCGTTCGAAGCCTTCTGAATGTGAAATTGATCCTTTCTATCTCTCTGAATCGTCGCCGGGTCTGAAAGTTTGATGGAGGTCAGCAGCTTTAAAGGGAACATTGTCCATATTGAAAAGAGCTCCGAATATAATATTCAAAAAACGCATTCTCTCCCTTTTATCGTGGACTCCGCAATGGCCTGATGGCTGGTCAGTTTAGTTCAAAGTTCGGGTAATTGTAGAAAAAGCATGATGGTTGCATTCAACGTTGTCATTCTTCATTAGGTTCTTCCGAAGGTCAAAGTTTTTATCTTTTAGATAGGTGTAATATCAAAGAAATAAGTAGAATGATACCAAGAAAAAGAATGAGATCGGCAGAACTAACAAATAGAACACAGAGCTGTGGAAAGGGATTAAGGTTGAAAGATAAAACTAAGGAAACAAGGAGAAATATACATGAGAGAGTGGTAGAGAACGGAAATAGAGATAATTGCAAGCAATCATAGGCTACTGACAGTACTTAAAATAATGATAAATACTCGGCGCTTCACCATCCCTGCAATTTTCTTTGTCAGAGGCAGGATTTATCAAGGGTTTAAGAAAAACATCAAGATCTTATTATTTTGTTCCTTTCATTGATACACCATCTGCGAAAGGAATAAGATTCCAAGTGAAAAACGTGTTTGTTTTCTTTGCCTCGACCTCCACAACCGATGGGACAATGTCTCGTTGCCTTAACATTTGGTAATGGTTGCTGCAACTTTAGCACTTTTCTTTTGAAATGAGTCAAACAGTTTCGTGCACGAACACAATTCGTTTGATGGCTGAATTTTATATTGTCATTTTCGTCTGGGTTATAGATAGCCGATATGAATTAGAAGAATTCCAACACTTTTCTCCATTCATGAAGTGGGCAGTAATATCTAATTCCAGGCGTATGTGTAAGTAGAATATCTCAAGAAGGGTGTAACAGAATTTAATGAAACTTGGTAAATGAATCTAAAGAATCTTGAAGATATTGACAGAGATGTTAAGGTCTTTGCAATTGATTAGGTATGCCAGGCCTCATCACACTGTTCTGGCTCTTCTCGATGCCCTGCCAACAATCAGATGGCCAAAATCAAAACGACCGATAACTCACAAAATGTTGCGGTTATCATTGGAATAAAAGCTTCACTTCAGCTACTTACAACGTCCTCGTTTTTTATCTGTTTTTATTTTCCGAAAAGAAAAATGATCTCAGAAACGTTTATATAAAAACACTCATCATAGCTAGTCACTTGATGAAAAAAATCTGCATGTGAAAGGTAAAAGAAAAAATGTATCGTAGCAGAGGCGGAATGGATTAAATAGACTTGAGCGGAGCCTGTGGGGTGGTTCGGAAAATTTGCAATAAGGAGTAATCGACAATAAAATTAAGACACTGTTATGAATGCGATTTGTATCTTTTCCTTCATTAAGCGGATGTGATAGGCAGTGACATTTTTAGAATATAGAGATCATCAATTTGATTCTCCATGGAAACAGTGGTCCTGAAGTGACAAGAGAGCTTAGCTTTGGAAATGCTGACATAACATCCTGGGGTGGCGCGATGTCGAAGTCGCTGCCTAGGCAGAACAGACCACGTCCTGTTTCTATGCACGGGCGGATGCAGATATGCTTTATTAATCTGGTTTGAGGCTATTTCTTGGGCATGAACAATAATCTGTATAATGATGTCATGACCTTGTGACGAAGTTAGTGATGGCACTTGTTGTGAGTGTCTTGCTTGTTGATTCGTGCTTGCGTTCATCCGAGCTACTTCCCCACATAATGAGAGAGTAAGTTAGCCAAAATGGGAGATTGCTACCTAGTCAGCAAAGAGCCAAGATGGCTCCTTTGACAGTATTTTTGGTCAAATGTGTGTAATCTGTTTTGAAAGGGTAAGCATACTTATTTTTAGCCAAAAGTGTGGCTTGACTGTATTTTGAATATTTGTTTCAAAGATGTTCTATTTCATTTGACCTTTTTATTTTGATTTATAATCTTTTGTTTATTGATGTGTTCTCCTGTCTTCTTTTAGGTGGTTATGAGACAAAGGGGAACTGATATGGTGACTTATTTAGAAATGGGAACTTAACTGACGTTTCGTGGTGTTACTAGACTGCTGAGACTATGCCTAGTTTTATGACTAAACTAATGTTAGTTATTTGGTTAATTCCCCAGGGTTATCTGAGTTATTTGGATTTTGAATTCAACCTTTCGTTTAATAATTTTGTTAAGAACCTGATTTATTAGTTAATGCTTTGCTCTTAAATAAATTTATTTTTGTAGTTCACGAGTCTGATTTAATTGCCCTAGGTAAAAGAGAGAGAGAGAGGTGTTGGAGAGAGAGAGAGAGAGAGAGAGAGAGAGAGAGAGTAAACGGATGTCAGCCAGTGCTTTGCTGCTTCACGCCCATTGCTACCAAACCCTTTTAAGAATTACCGAGGTTGGAACCTTGGTAATAGATGTGGTGGCAGCGATGTAGGGACTGTTATTACGCCTTTTGTGAAATCAATGGCAGCTTAAAAAGGCTGTTTTGAGAGAGACTGGTTGTGAAAATGAGCTAGGATTTCAAATACTAGGTGACAGTTGATAGGAATTAGTGAGCCGTTGATCTGGTACTGAGTACAGAAATTCAATTAGCGTCAGCATTTTCGTCTGCTGCGAGATGCCTTCAAGCCATGTGTCACTCGGTTGATATCTGTGAGTGCGTGTGTTCACTGAAGTGCTCGCTGTTCGAGTATTGGATTGTGATAGTGTTGGATCGTGTGTATTAGTGTGTTTTTATATGTGTGCAAATTTGCAGTATGGGGTTCTTTCATTGACGGCGTGAGTGTTACATTTTTTTTATGCCCTTGTGCTTTTTTTCCTCCTTCTAACTTTGTGTGTGATTCATTTTTGGAGTTAAAGAGTCAGATCACCATATTTTTTCCCATAGAAGCAGAACGTGATAATTTTCTTAGCACGTATTTAAAGGCGTCGCATTTTTTTTCTTTTTTTAATACATATGTATTCATATAAGTTTTCATACATGCGGCACAGATTTCGAGGTGCTTAGATTGCCTTGAAGACAGGGTCTCTCATGCATATGCACTAGCACATTTTTTGCTGAGCAACCAGTTAAGTATGATCCAAGGGGGTAGTGCCTAAGGGAGGGTGAATTTTTTTTCTTTGTACCGAGGTTGAGGGGGTGAGTGAATCCATCATTTTTTTTTCTTCTCTTTTGTCTCCTCCATTTGGCCTTGATAACAAAGTTCAATGCCATGTCCTTGAAATGAGGAAATCAGCTATTAGCCACTGAGAGATGATGTGATATGCCCGTAGGGTCTTTTAGAATGATTTTTCTTCTTTCTTTTGGTAAAGAGAAAATGAATATGAAATGAATATGGTGCAAGTTTCCCTTACGCTTTGGAGAATGCCTTCACGCAATGGTGGAGGACGGGATTAGAACTGAGGATACAGAGATTATTTGAAAAAGGGGATGTGTCTGGTGATGATACTGGGGAGTGGTAATACTACGGCCCATACTGGTGATACAGGGAATTATTGCGGGATTCTATTGGCGTTCACGGTGGCAACAATTTTGGCAATGATATTATGGGTGGTGATACTGGTACTAGTATTACTGTTACTTCTGATACTAACAATGGGGTGGATGTAATGAGAACTAAGGGTGGTGATGCTTATGGGATTGTGGAAAGGGGAGGTACTAACCACAAATATAAAGGTGTTTTATCGGAGGATATTGTGTTAATGCCCTGTTCAAAGACTATGGTAATAATCAAATTGAGGAATGTGAGGAAACCTACCGAGCCCTACTGAGTTTTCCTTTTTCTATGGGTTCAGTAAACAATTGCTTGACGTCTATGTGAGTCACAGATGTTACAGGTGTCACTGGAACAGTCAACAGTGCCATTGGCTTTTCTTTTTCCGTTTTGGACGTTAACCATCGCTGACGTAAGTTTTTTTTTTTTTATCATGAGTGAATTTGAATTTATTTTTCTCTCGGAAAGTTGTGTGTAGATTTTTAATATCTCAGTTCGCGACTTGGAATCATTGTTCGGGAATGCTTTAGATTTAGGGGAGAAATTTTGCATTTTTGAATGTGTACATACTGGCACTACATTTTTTTTCTGGATATTTATGTTCCGGAAATTGTACTTTTGCACAATACCCATGTTGTGTTCAGTTTTCCTGATAGTGTTGCAGAGCCAATATCCGATGAGATGTCAGTTTTTCTTTTTTCTCTCCTTTTTCCCTAGTCTGTGAGCGTATGTCCCAAGTATTACAATTACATGGCACTTGTTCTTTTCTTTTTTAGTTGTCGAGTGTTTCGGCAAATATTTATAAGTGTCTATAATATGAGAAATAGGTTTAGCTCATGGTTGTGTTTGTGGCAACTTTGCCAGAGATAGGAAACTTGATTATGTTTCTGGTGGTCTGTGACGAAGTGAATATGGGGAAGCCTTTGTTTAGACACTTCAGATTTGTGGTTTTGTTGTAATGAGTTATGGCACACTGATGATTTTTTCTAGAATTCCTTGGCAATTTATTTTGCCAAGTTTTTGTCCTTCTCAGCAGTTATGCTAAACAGAGAGTTTACGGTTTTTGACAGTAACATTGAGCTCCTTAGAGGCTTTTCGAGGTTATTTTACTGACACAGTTTTTATAGTCCGATTATGAGGAGAATTGGAGGTATAATATTTTGGCCATGTGGTATTTTGTTTTGTTGGAGATGGTCCAGAGTTTAGGCCTATGGTGGTAAGAGCTATGTTTTAGTTCGCTGTTTTGGATTCAGTTATTTTTGCAGTTATTTTGGTGCAAATGAAAACATTTGTGAGAGAAGATATGTGACAATATTTTCATGTGTATCAGCTAGATGATTTGGGTGCATTTTTTGGGGACAGAGTTTCCTTTTTGATTACCCTGCTTGGAGGTGTAATGATATTTTTTGGGTACTTGGTTTTTATTCCACGTGTGGATGCTAGTGAAATGGAGGGGAATATTTTAATTGCCTGAGTGGTATTATTATTAATATGGTGATATGTGGGTGTTTTATTTTATATTATTACTGAAGATTTTTTTTTTGGGGGGGTGGCTGAGTTTTTCTTTTGTGGCTATAATTTTTGGTGGTGGATTTTTTGTGGTTATGATTTTTGGTGGTGATCTGTGGTTTTACGAGCCAAAGAGGGGGTTATTGTGGTTTCTTTTGGTGTTGTGGCTATTGGGGGCGGGTGACACTACTACATTATGGTTTTATGTAGGTGTTGTATTTTTATATTCACCAGTGGTTATTTTTGGCGTTATATAATTGTTGTAGTGTGGTTTTCTGTGGTTTATCCCGAATAGATGGTAATGTGGTTTTACGTAATTGGGGTAATGTCAAGTGGGAGTTAGATATTAAGGACAATTTTTGGGGGGCACCTTTGGTGGTATCCTGGAGATAAGTTTGGGAAATGTGGTTACATAGTGCTAGTATAGAATATTTGGAGAATAATGGTTTCTGAGGCTGCAAGTCTGACTAGACAAATTGTAGTGCAGTTCGAAGCACCTGAGATGTTCACAGGTGGAGAAGGAATCTAATAATAAATTACAGTTTCTGGATGTTATTGTCTCTAGAAATGAACAAGGGTTTTAAACAGGGATTTATAGAAAAGATACTTTTACAGGTTTGGGTACGAATTTCTATAGCTTCTGCCGTTCTAATTTTAAATTAAACTCCATTTCTACTCTCCGCCACAGGGCCTTCACACACTCGTCCAGTTGGATGACCTTCCACGCAGAGGTCGTAACTTTGGCGAACTACTTTAGTAATAACCGTTTTCCTCAAAGGGTGTTCTTCAAAGCCTTAAACAAGTTCTTAGACAAGAAAATGGAAATGCCCACTGCTATCCATACTGTGCCGAAAATGAAAATGTTTGCAACGTTCCCTTACTTATATGATGACTTTTAGGAAAATTGTCTGCCTTAAATCTAAAATTAATTCCCAAAAATCCTTGCACCATCGGGTCCTTCTTCAGGCTCAAGGACAAAGTTAGTCCGTTGTTTACATCCAACGTTGTTTATAAGTATACTTGCCCCAGGTGTAACCAGGGGACTTAGCGGCCGATGTACCAAACGACTGCTAAGGGTACGCATAGACGCCCATAGAGATAGGGGAGTTAGTTTTAGAACTGGAAGCAGACTGTCCAGCCCAGAACAATCCAATATAAGGAATCATACCAAATTATGCAAAACATACATAGATAACAAAGATTTTCAGATAATAGGAAAAACGCAGAAAAACAATGACCTAACAACCCTAGAGTCCATAATGATAAAATTAACTGTCCCATCATTAAACACCCAAATATCATCTACACAATTGTTCAATGTGTAATGGCCCTATTTGTCTTGTCGTTGCCTTACTGTACTTGTTTATTATTATTGTAACTTTGTTTAAACAGTTTCCTTTTAACTCCCGTCTGGGTAGGTCCTTTTCATGCCAATGGTGTTTTCTTTTTATATATATATTTTTAGATGAGTTGACATTTTAAATAAGAGATTACTGCAGTGATATTAGTTATATATTATTATAACGTGATTTTCTGATTAATTATTAAGAATCAAACTCGCTGTATTTCAGCCTTGAAGGTGCAACAATGTAGTTGTGAAACGTCGGCATTAGCAATAAACCTTCAATTATATCGAATGCCTTTCCCTGGGACGCCTACAAGTATGATTTCGAGAGCTGCAGCTCCAACTTTTGATATATATATATATATATATATATTATATATATATATATATATATATATATATATATATATATACTATATATATATATATATATATATATATATATATCCACACATGTGTGTGTATCACTGAGTGATTTAACAGTTACTGTTAGCGAATCGAAAATAAGCGTATTACGATGGTCAGTACTACATTCGTCCTTCGACGGGGAGTCCATTCTTGCACATGACTACGCACTTTGAAAACGGTTGAATCCTTTCGTGTTTCCATGGCTTTTTCCACGCCAACTTTCATCACTTTCAACTTGTTCTTCTTCCCCTATGGTCCAACTTTTCTGAATAACTCAGTCTCTTCATTAATATATCGTCCTGCATTCTTTTAACATGACAGCCGTTTCACAACGCTCTGATCCATCCGTTCATTTACATTATCTCCTACCAATTATGCATTTATTCGCATTTGTCGTCCTTACACTACTTCTTAGGTCACGTAAGGTGAATAAGTAAATAAAAAAAAAACGTTGCGTAAGTGACTTGTGATTTCTCGTTGTTAACCAAATGAGCGAACATATAAAATACCGAGATGAAAGAGGAAAATATTGTTTTAATATATGCGGGCAGGACGAATGCTTATGAAACCCAGTATCCAGATTGAACGGGGTAATTTCTCTTTCTTAGGGAAAAATCCTTTGTGACTTGATTCATTCTTTGCTCTTCTTTGCAGTTGTCCAAATTATTCTTAATAAATCTGGGGGCTAAAAAACAGTATTACCTCAGTCCTTTTCATCTTTCCAAAAGTTCTGAAAAATACTAAATGGATGAGATAAGAAATCTCTCCTCCGTTCATGTTTCATTCTAAACTTTAATTACAAATGATTAATCATAATGATGTGTGAAATGGATGAGATACTCGAGGCATTTTTTCTGAAATGATAAGAAAATTGAGTGAATAAGGAGTGGATTCATTAGGGCTTCGAATAAGTGTTTAATGGTGGGATTAAAGCAATGACCAGGGGACTTGTGCATCACGTGAGTAAGTGGTGCCAAATCTTGATTGATTTATTAATAGGAGTAACTTCCGTACAATGCTAATTTTGATTAGGAAGAATCCAGTATTAGAAGCTTATGAAAACCAGAAAGATCCAGGAGGCTGGTTAGGACGGGTATTCACGATCAGGTTTACCCTTCAGTTCACCCATAACAGCTCAACGTATGAGCGTTCACGTGAGAAGAGTAGAACTGTCAGTCGGACCGTCAATTCGAGGTCGTTTGCCCTCAGTTCTCTCTCGCCTTTACTCTTATGCAACACACACACACACGCACACACACACACATATATATATATATATATATCTATATATATATATATATATATATATATATATATATATATATATATATATATTATATATATATATATATATATATATATATATATATATATATATATATATATATATATATATATATATATATATATATATATATATATATATAATATATATATATATATATCTTCATGGGTACTTTTCATAGTCCCGTCTTTACATAATAGAGCGAGATAGTACACTTGTTTCCACGCATTTTTCGATTCTTCGTTACGTACAAGGTCGATCCTTAGCCAGGCCACCATTAAGAGGTCTTGAAGGACTTTTAGCACCAACTCTTTTTTTTTTTTTTTTTTTTTTTTTGTTTTTTTTTTTTTTTTTCTCTGAAAAAAAAAATGAAAATATCTCGTTCTTATCATTTTCTGTACATGAAAAACACGCGTGTTGTTACGTTTCCTGACATACTGACGAAAATCATTCTAATTATCGTAGAATGAAGCATAAAAGTTTAGAAACGAACCAAAGCCTTGGTTTACATCCAAGATCTTTTAAGATGCCATATATATATATATATATATATATATATATATATATATATATATATATATATATATATATATATATATATATATATGGCATCTTAAAAGACCTTGGATGTAAACCAAGGCTCTGGTTCGTTTCTAAACTTTTATGTTTCATTCTACGATAATTAGAATGATTTTCGTCAGTATGTCAGGAAAAGTTAACACACGCGTGTTTTCATGTACAGAAAATGATAAAGAACGAGATATTTTCATTTTTTTTCAGAAAAAAAAAGTTGGTGCTAAAAGTCCTTCAAGACCTCTTAATGGTGGCCTGGCTAAGGATCGACCTTGTACGTAACGTAGAATTCGAAAATGCGTGGAAAACAAGTGTACTATCTCGTTCTATTATGTAAAGACGGGACTATGAAAATTACTCATGAAGATATTTACACGCATAGCATAAATAAAACTATTAGTGAAAAAGATTTTAGAGATCCGATGATATAAAGAAAATTTGCCATCGAGTAATGAGTGATAAAATATCTGGGTGATAGGGAACATGATGATACATCTGTAAAATACTAAGCATATGCATAGATGGATCTATAACAGTGACAAAGCAGCATGCTAGGAAGAATTGGGGGGGACAGGACTTTAAAGCTGAACATTCACGAGAAATGAAATAGGAATCAATTTTACTAACGAAGGGGATATAGAACTCCAGAAGGATTAAAAAGAGTTAAAACTGGAGTCATGTAAAAGTAAAAATTTATCAGAGGGAACTCGAAGAATATTTTCTATGATAAAAGAAAGGAAAACTAGTAAAAAGTTTATTCAAAGGACCCGGGCAGTAAATTAAACGAGCAAGAATCTATTAACTTTTTTAAGAAGGATGGTCGATCTCTTAGTATCAGAATGGGACATTTTCAGCATCATTACCACCACCATGAGAGAGAGAGAGAGAGAGAGAGAGAGAGGTTTCTGATAACTCATCTGTTAATGGCGATGTTAACTATCGACTTACAATAATGTTTGCAATGCATCTAAGTTTAATATCAATAGCGGGTTTCCTATCTTTCTGGCAGTTAATTCACAATAGGGTGTTTTCTCTCTCTCTCTCTCTCTCTCTCTCCTCTCTCTCTCCTCTCTCTCTCTCCTCTCTCATCTTACCATTACATTTTATCGTTACATTTGCAGCCAAGTAAGTCTGTGAAACACTCCAAATAACAAACATAGCTATTTCTACATTCCATTACAAGACAAGATATTCACGATCAGTTTCACCTGTCAGTCCATCTGTCTGTTCATGGAATCTAGGAGTTATTGTGTTAGGTTGCATGGATCCAGTGGTTATTCAGCAACGGGACCAACGGAGTTACGTGACTTGCGAACCGCGTCCAGAGTGAACTACTATCACCAGAAATGCACATCTCTCACACCTCAATGGAATGCCCGAAAATCGAACTCGCGGCCCCCGAGGTTCCAAAACTTACTTGTAGACGGCAGTTTGTGGGGTGAGTCAGTCCGCGCACCAGAACTGATGAACTGATGGCGTTACCTAAAGTTTTCACGACCGACTGACAGTGATTGTATGCGTGAAAGGGTAAACCAGGACCCAGTCTAAGTGGGTCCTGGGGTAAACAATGATTCTATGACAGCTTGCCGGTGGATTTCGCCTCGAATGGACATCAGCTTCTCGGACCAGATTTTGAATCGACTATGTATAAGCCTAATTTAATTCATTGTTGGATACTGCGCCGCAATTTGTAGACCGTTGTGAGTCCAAATCACATATTTTTTTTCTTTTATTTCCATGTGATACAGACAACTTGGTATAGGTCTAGGCCAGTCTCCTGCCTTTTTATGAAAGCTGTTACTATTGAAAGTATTCTTCATATATTTATGTTGTACAAGAATTGACATCTCTCTTTAATAGTCAATATTTAGACCATACTCGATTACGCCTTTTTGTTTCTTTCCTACTTTTAAGTGGATCGCCTCAGTAGCTAGTCGATGTAGCGCCACCTCCTTTTCAGCCAGTGGAGTTTCCATCGCTGCCATATAGCGTTGTCACGACGAAGACTAGGCGAGAACTGAGTGCAACGACCTCGAATTTACGTCCGACTGACAGTTCTACTCTTCTCATGTGGACGCTCATCCGATGAGCTGTCATCGGTGAACTGAAGGGTAAACCTGACTGTGAATACCCAGTGTCCTAACGAGCCTCCTGGATCTTTCTGGCTTTCATAAGCTTCTAACACCGAATTCTTGCTAATAAAAATTGGCATTGTACGGAAATTACTCTTGTTACTAAATCAATCAAGACCAAGCACCACTTACTTGATGCACAAGTCCCCTGGTCATTGCTTTAATCCCACCATTAAAAACTTATTCGAAACCCTAATCAATCCATTCCTTATTCACTCAATGTTCTTATTATTTCAGACAAAATGCCTTGAGTATCTCATCCATTTCACACATCATAATGATTAATCATTTGTAATTAAAGTTTAGAATGAAACATGAACGGAGGAGAGATTTCTTATCGCATCCATTTAGTATTTTTTCAAAACTTTTTGAAAGATGAAAATGACTAAGGTAATCCTTTTTAGCCCCCAGATTTATTAAGAATAATTTGGACAACTGCAAAGAAGAGCAAAGAATGAATCAAGTCACAAAGGATTTTTCCCTAAGAAAGAGAAATTACCCCGTTCAATCTGGATACTGGGTTTCATAAGCATTCGTCCTGCCCGCATATATTAAAACAATAGTTTCCTCTTTCATCTCGGTATTTTATATGTCCGCTCATTTGGTTAACAACGAGAAATCACAAGAGTCTCTTACGCAAGGTTTTTTTTATTTACTTATTCACTTTTACACCCCGTGGGGATGTTAAAAGCTAATAATAAGGAAAAGGCTGTAGTTGCTGAAAGGAATTGCTTGCATGGTATACGTGACCTGAGGAGTACTGGAAGGACGACAAATGCGGATCAATGCATAATTGGTAGAAGATATTGTAGATAAACGGATGGATCAGAGCGTTGTGAAACAGCTGTCATATTGGAAGTATGGAGGACGATATGTTAGTGATGAGAATGATTATTCAGAATGAATTTTCAGGAATTGGAACATACGGGAAGAGGAAAAAGTTGAAAGTGATGAAAGGTGGCGTGGAAAAAGCCATGGAAACGAAAGGATTCAACCGTTTCAAAGTGCGGTAGTCAGTGTGCAAGAATGGACGGTACACTGTACTTAAGATTACCAAGTGGCCTACGACTCCCCGTCGTAGGACGAATGTGGTACTGACCAGCGCAATGCAATTACTTTCGATCCGCTCACAGAAACAGTTAAATCCCTCAGTGATACACATAAATGTGATATATATATATATATATTATATATATATATATATATATATATATATATATATATATATATATATATATATATATATATATATATATATATATATATATAAAAAAATATGTTACGGCCATTTTGCAAAATTGGTCATTTTACAAAATTGCCGGCATTATGCAAAAGGACCAAATTCGTGGTCATTTTGCAAAATGACCTAAATTTCTCAACACTTTGCAAAACAACCAAGATTTTGGTCAGTTTACAAAATAAACAGTATATTGTTGGTCCGTTTACCAAATCTTTATACAGCTAGCAGCCAGAAATAGAAAAAAAAAGCTGTTCATTCACTTTTGCAAATCATCTCTTATAGTATTGGTTCATTTACTGGTTCATTACTCGTTTCCCACTACGGGTATTGTACTGTATAACTGTCGATCATTCACATTATTATCCCCCCCCCCCCCCCCCCCCCCCCACCCCCCCCCCCCCCCCCCCCCCCCCCCCCCCCCCCCCCCCCCCCCCCCCGCCCCCCCCATACTCTCACTCCACAATAGTAATGGGAGCTGACTCGTGACACTGTTGTCAGTAAGGCACTGCTGAAAGCCAGGAGAAGACGACCAACGTAGTACTTTGTATGCATTCAACTAGTTACTTGCTTAAAAACTTTATACGTTTTGATTTATTTGAAAGTTGTATTTTCTGAAAATGAATAAAATTAGTTATGCTCACTACGTTTTATCATTCCCTCCGTTTTTCTCCATCTGGCTCCTTGCTGTATGGACATTTCGTAAACTGACCAACGATAATTTTGTAAACTGACCAAAATCTTGGTCGTTTTGCAAAATGTTGAAAAATTTAGGTAATTTTGCAAAATGACCAAGAATTTGGTCCTTTTGCGTAATGGCCGGCAATTTTGTAAAATGACCAATGTTTTGCAAAATGGCCGAAACACACACATATATATATATATATATATATATATATATATATATATATATATATATATATATATATATATATATATATATATATATATATATATATATATATATATATATATATATATATATATATATAGTATATATATATATATATATATATATATATATATATATATATATATATATATATATATATATATATATATATATATCGTGTGTGTGTGTGTGGCACAGGAATTTAACTACTGCTGTGAACGGATCGAAAGAAAGGGTATTACGATGGTCACTACCAAATTCGTCCTTCGACGAATGAGTCGTCGTGAAATATGTAATTTTTTTTTTTTTTTTTTTTTCCAACTACCATGTGTCAACATTCAATAAATATTGATACATATCATTTTATCATTTGTACACGATTACTTCTTCTTTGGTATACTTCCCTCTTCATCAAATATGGCCACTCTTCCCATGAAGCTTAAGTCATGGTGTTTTAGGCTTTGCTTAAAAATCTTAATCCCAAAGAGCACAGCGGGTTGTATTGGAACGATCTATTCTGTTCTCCCTTTCCCGGTATACATACATACATGCATACATATATATATATATATATATATATATATATATATATATATATATATATATATATATATATATATATATATTTGCAATTAACTTCACTTGCCTCACTTGTCGAAGAATACAATTATGATACCGGGAGAGGGAAAACAATATATCTCGTTCCTATACAACCGGTTGTGCTTCCCTGAAATTAAGCACACATTCATAAAGCAAAGTCTAAAACGCCTTGAACTTGAAAGCTTCAAGGGAAGAGAGTGGCTATATTTGATGGAGAGGGAAGCGTACAAAAGAGGAATGTAATCGTGTACAAATAAAAAGTGGTATTTAAATCAATATTTGTTAGATGATGACGCATGGTAGTTGGACAGAGTAAATATAAAGGTAAAAATGGAGAACGGGTCATAACAAAGATTTATTTAAAAGACACTAAGAGAGAGAGAGAGAGAGAGAGAGAGAGAGAATCTCAACATGCTGTATAAAGGACGAAAAAAATCAAAATAAGATTTAACGAGAGAAAACTGACAAATAGAGAAAAATCGACTTTGGTCTTCTAACTGATCCCAGTCTCAGGTTGTGTATAACCTCTCCAAACGTCACCAAGTTCTGATAAGGATACTGACGGGAAGAAACTCTTGACCTCGAAACTCTGACAAATCTTTTTTACTTGCTGAAGTTGGCTTACATTCGTAATACCGGACTATTAAACAAGCTAGAAATTGTCATGTTCTCGCGTAAGTGTAAATCCCCGGAAACATCTGATTTTAACAGATATCATTTTGGATCTTAACCTTTTATTTAAGCTTTTATATTCACATTCATAATAATATATTGATATGCATGATGTCATATGGTATGTAATTATGGAATAAAATCAAAACCGGTCAGGGACCTGCACCCCGCCTCTTATTTTTTCACCTATTGATATGTGATATATATATATATATATATATATATGTATATATATAATATATATATATATATATATATATATATATATATATTATTCAGAAGATAAAAACCATTTGTGTGTAAGAAGCCCACACGGCCTACTGACTTGAAATTCAAGCTTCTAAAGAACACCATGCTGATTAGGATGAAATAAGACGAGGTAAAAGGAAAGAAGAGACCCCACTTATAAAAAAAATGTATTACATAAATTAACAAACGGATGAAATGTTTTAAAATGCAAGAATAGTATTTGGAAAGCAATATACTGCACCTCCGCTTGAACTTCTGAAGTTCCAGTGCAATACTTCCTGTGGGAGGAAATTTCACTGTCCAACAGGGTAAGGATTGAAGGATCTCCGGAACTGAGGAGTTCAACAGCGAGGCACATTTACTTCATATTGGTGCTCTTGGTCGTCGAATCTGGTTGCTCTCGGCAGATAAAGGGGATCAGGGATCAATTGTGAATGTGAAAAATCTCTGATGAAATACAACTTATGAAAAGATGACAAACAAAAGACCATCCGTCAATGGTCCAAGTTATAACTACTACTATTAGCATATAAGGGACGGGGGGTTTAGGTCCTGACCTTTTTCGACTTACTTCCAACCCATTGTATACATAGTATTTGAAGTCAGCATATATATATCTATTATATATATATATATCATATATATATAATATATATATATATATATATATATATATAATGTGTATATATATATATATATATATATATATATATATTAATATATATATCTATATATATATATATATATATATATATATATATACACAGCCGAGACACCTATGCAAGAACATACACAACGGTGTGAGAATCCCGATCCAACCACAAGGGGTGTCATTTGGTTAAAAATCACAATGTACTTTCAAGGGTCATCATATCTGAACTATACTACATTGCTTGGAATTACATTGTTTAATATTTTCCTTTTCTAAAAATTCCATATATAAGTTAATTATCGGTGAGGGCAGAGGGTTTTCCAACGCCATAACGAATGTTTGTGAACAGAATTTACCCTTAGTTTCAAATTTGCATTCTTTCAAATATAATTTGAGCACTTAATTTATGTGTTCTCTAATAATTCCGATAAAAACTCCAGGAGATTATCTATTGGCTCCTTTGTGAATAGTGATACCACATCAAAAGCCGCTAGCTTAAATTCATTTATGTACATTATTTAGTTGATTTATAAAGTCCACATTCTCATCCATGATTATAGTCACTTTAGCACGTGATTCATTTATGAAACAAATGGATGAGAATGTGGACTTTATAAATCAACTAAATAATGTACATGTATGAATTCAAGCTAGCGGCTTTTGATGTGGTGTCACTATTCACAAAGGAGCCAATAGATAATCTCCTGGATTTTTTTATCGGAATTATTAGAGAACATATAGCTGGATATCCCAGTTTCTAAAAGCACTTTGATAAATTAAATGCTCAAATTATATTTGAAAAAATGCAAATTTGAATCTAAGGGTAAATTCTGTTCACAAACATTTGTTATGGCGATGGAAAACCCTCTGCCCTCAATGATAATTAACTTATAAATAGAATTTTTAAAAAAGGAAATATTAAACAGCTTAATACCAAGCAATGTAGCATAGTTCAAATATGATGACGACATAATTTATGTATGGCCAGGGAATGGAAATATAAACAAGTTAGATAAATTAGTACCTTCAATTAAATTTGCTGTGGAAATGGAAAATAATGGGGTCCCTACCCTTTTTGGATGCCCTCATACGAAGAAATAGCATTCGATTTAAATGCAGTGTTTACAGCAAACCTACTTACGTTTCTTGCTTTGTGCTTTTCTATTCTGGACAAAGCAAAAAGGTTAAGAAATAAATGTTTACATCTGTTCTTAAGAGCGTTATGTGTATGTATCCCTGAATATATTGATTAGGAAATACAAGCAAGAAAATTAAATATCTTGACAGTATAATAAACAAAGAATTAGAAGCGACAAAAAGACTATTTATCAAAATCAAAATGAACCTTACAACACAAAACCTTTTCTTGTACAGCCATATAATAATAATATAAAAAAAAATATACCCCATCTTCTTAAGAATTTTGGTGATAATGGTGCATTTAATTAAAATAAAACAATGAAACATGTACTTATCAAGAACTCTCCGGACAACACTAAAGGATGTGTAAATAGTATTACATGTAAGTCTTGTGACAATTTTTATATTGGCCAATTTCGAGGTAGAGTGAATTAGATATTAAAGGACATTTTGTAGCTCGATGTATGTATATGAATCACGGTAATGTGATATGACTTATGTGTATGTATATATATATAATATATATATATAATATATATATATATATATATTGTATATATATACATACACACACACACCACACACACGCATATATATATATATATATATATAATATATATATATATATATATATATATATATATATATATATATATATATATATATATAATCCAAAGTGTTGTAGTTGCGAGGTTCTATTTGCCTCAGTTCTCGTTGTTTTCCTTGTAAATTTTTCTTTTGCAGTTCAGATCAATATCTTGGTCTATTTCACCCATTTAGTGTGATCGGATATTGCTACAGAATTTCCTGTATAGCCTGATCTGCACCATTACTTTACCTGAACACATCCAGTCGGGCATAAACGCTACCTTCCAATACCCATTGAAGATATCAGATCTTTCCAAGTCCTGTGGATCACACTTACGAGAACATCTGGGATGCGGTATAAGAAAAAAAAAATTAAACTGTAAATATTTTTAACTTTTTATATTCAGGGATCTGTTATTGATTGGAAAGGTAATCGGTAATAATCGTGAAAAATCACTGAAGTCCTGATTTCTCCTCTGTGCACTGGTTCGAATCCACTAGAGGACGAAATTATTATCAACTAAATATTCCTCTTCGGTTAACATAAATGAAAATATGTTAATTCCGAGGTAGATCGAATTGGATATTAAAGGACATTGTAGCTTAATGCATGCATATAATCACTGTGATGTGGTACAAATTCATACATAGTATATACATGTCTGTGAGTGTGCTTTAAAGGGGTTCTTTATTCTAAATTATTCCTTTCTTTTTATCTTCTACATTTATCTAAATCATCCTACAATATGAAAAATAATAACTTTATATATTATGTAGTTCATTCTCCTATGTTTTTTTCTTTAACATAAATATCACCTAACAATGCTAAAACAAAGTCCTTACCTGATCCAGCAAACTTCTCCTCAAGTAAAAACCAAGACATAAAGAATAGCCGATAAGTTGTCATAGAGTCAAGTCTTCAGGCAAAAGCAATCGATGGAAAGTCTTTTAGATGATTTAAAGACAAAACCGGTGGAGTAATGGCTGGCAGCTACAGAGTTGTCCTTGTTCTCTTTGATCTCTCTTGTTTGATTAATATTTTATCCTTGAAGACCAGCAAGCACGCAGGCGGTAACCCTTGAAAGTGACGCCGTAAACTAAAAAGTAATGATTGTTGTTTTGTAGTTTGAAATAGAATACTTTGAAAAAAGTTCACTTTTTCCATTTTCTTTTGATTCTATCTGTTTACAACATATTCAGTATATTATGTACGACTTGTTTTTATCGTAGACATGTCATGAAAGTAATTGCTTCGAAGATATATTTTTTTTTGGTAAATTCTTATCTTTTACAATTTACAAACCTCTTTGTAGTTGTATTTACTGTTAGAAATATTTTCCTAAGAGACATTACTTCTCGAAATGGAAGAGACGCTTAACGTATTACATTTTGAATTCAGATCACTTTGACATTCATGATAACAATATTTGTTCATTAGTTTTTATAGGCTAATTTACACTCACTCGAATACATGATTGAATGTAGACTTTTTTCGTATATCACAAAGCTATCACAGATTTTTCGCATTCATTTCCCATCTAATCTCACAGTAAAGAAGTAAGTAAATACAGAGTCACTAGATCACAGGTCCGCATATATATATATATAATATATATATATATATATATATATATATATATATATATATATATATATATATATGTGTGTGTGTGTGTGTGTGTGTGTGTGTGTGTGTATGTGTTTTCATGTTTACTTATATAATTTATTTCCATGCATTTATATCAAAATTATACATAAACATATGAATAATGTTTATCATAATATATATATATATATATATATATATATATATATATATATATATATATATATATATATTATATATATATATATATTATATATGTATATACATATATATATATATATATATATATATATATATATATATATATATATATATATATATATATATTCTGTCCTATTACATTGGGATGGATAAGATGTTTCCTTTCTCTCTTAGTCACCTTTATAACATCTATAAGCCTACCTCTTCCCACATCCCTCTGTGTGGAATATCTTCTCTCCTCTGTTTTTCTAAATCTTTTAATCTATTTTACTTCATGAAGGAGGTGGTCTTTTTTATTATATTTAAAGGGGTCTAGGCTATATATAAGCACTGAGTTGTCTGTTCTATTAATTAACTTTCGGTTGTCAACAAAATAAAATAATAAAAGGGAGAGTGTTTATTAGTAATTTCCTTTAACACTGCCAGAGCATTCTTTCACTATTGAAAGGAGAGATCTACCTCTAATGACGAATCTGTATCCAAATAAAAGTGTATATCCCGTTGGTATTCGCAGTGAGAGGTGTCCATGGAAGCTTTGCAAAGTCTACGGAACACTTTCATTTTGCTCTAAACCGGTCAACTTCTCTTCATTTTTAGACACTTTTTAGACAATGAAACTCTGCTCGTAGGGTAGAATGCAGAGGAAATGGGAGAGGGAAGATGAAGCTATAAGAGTCATATGGTTATATAGTGATTTGCTCATATATAATTGTGTCCGTGTGTGGAATATTTTTGCATTCATAACTTTTCACAAATTTTTTTCATCCAAGTCTATCGAATTTCAACAATAATTTTTTTAAAATAAAAAGTAATTACTCTTAATTTCCTTTGGGTATTTTCTATGATTTATTTTTAGTGCTGTTTAGTTATTTAGGTCCAGGCAGCCGTAACCGAAAATAATCTGTTTAATAAAAAAAAAAAAACAATTAGGAAAACTAAATAGTATGATGTGCAACTCTTTATTTTAAGGTTCGCGTTATCCATTGATGGAAGGTAAATTATTAGAGTAGAAATTCCCAGGCAAGAGGGAGAGTATCAGAAATCAAAGGGAAAACGCTTCGAGTTCTTTGACAAGAATTTCTTGAATACCCTTAAAATTTTCCTATTCGTTACCTATTGAAATTTGTAGTTAGTAGAGGAAAATTATTGTTAGGAACTTTAAACTTTAATAATCACACACGCACACACACACACACACAAACATATATATATAATATATATATATATATATATATATATATATATATATATATATATATATATATATATATATATATATATATATATATTTATATATTTTATATATATATATATATATATATATCTATATATATATATATATATATGTGTGTGTGTGTGTGTGTGTGCGTATATATATATATATATATATATATATATATATATATATATATATATATACTATATATATATATATATATATATATATATATATATATATATATATATATATGTATATATATATATATATATATATATATATATATATAATATATATATATATATATATATATATATATATATATATATCTATATATGACTGGTAAAAAATGTTCTGTAACAACAGAATTCCATCTAATAAAAGGAGCCCATAAAAACACCAAAATGTAGAGAGAAAAGTACTATATTTCAGAGACTGCTGTCTCTCTCTTCAGGTATAAGAATGAGAAAGTTTACAGAAAAGGTGGTATTTTATACCAAGAGATCCGTCCACAAGTAAGCCAATTTAGGTCACCCCCGCTGATAATCTTTCCTTTAATCTTAATTAAAGCGTTGGTTGAATGAAAACTTCGTCGACGACATCTGAAACCCACGCGCCTTTGAGATGTTCATTACCTGCTTCTCTTTTATTAGGCCGATTCCATCATTTGACTCTTGTACCGGCAGCTGCTGCTATAAATTACAGGTGACAAATTCCAGTTTATTCCATGGTTATGTTCATTTATATGGTTGAAAATAGCCGATTTCTGTTGTCCATACCTAACTGACCGTTTGTGTTGTATTAATCTCTGGGGAAGTGATTTACCTGTAAATCCGATGTAAGATTGGTCACAGTCCTGGCATGGGATCTCATAGACCCCAGAGTCCTTGGGAGATGTCTTTTGTTGGACGTTAATCAGGGATTTGGCTAAGGTGTTTGGGTAGGTAAATGCAAAAGGGTTGGATTTCCCAAGGGTGTGGGTTACTCTCTTAATCGTCTCCAGATGAGGAATTTTTAATTTATTGTTGGGTGTGTCTCTGGTCTTGTCTTTAGGGGTCGGTAGAAAATTACGTTTGCTTTTTGAATTGCTTTCTCAATTATATGGTCAGGATACTTTAAAGACGAAAGTTGCTTGCGAATTAGTTCAAATTCTTTTTCCAGGAAATCTGGGAACAAATCCGTAAGGCTCTTAAGAATAGGTTGCTGGCTACACCTATCTTGATAGTAAATGTCGTGATAGCTAAAGTAGTGAATATATGAAAGTGAGAACGTTTGGTTTTTCTGTATATGGTAAATTTGTATTCTGTCGTGTCTCTGATTATTAAAACATCAAGAAAAGGAATTTTGTTGTCTGTTTCCCATTCAACTTTAAATTTGATGCTGGGCACTAATGCGTTTAATTTTGAGAGGAACCTTCATTAAAATTACCCCACTATTATCCCAAAATGTTAGGATGTCATCCACGTATTTCATCCACAGCATGTTTTTGGGTTTTATTGCATCTATTACTGTAGTTTTTTCAAAGTATTCCATGTATAGATTGGCTAAAAACAGGACTTAAAGGACTACCCATACTACACCCAAATTTTTGCTTGTAGAATGATTCCCCGAATGAAAATATGCTATTAGATGCACATAATTCAACTAACTTATTATTTTGTCATGCGCCAATGGGAAATGATCTGAATAGGGGATAATTTTTCCCTTAAAAACTGAAGAACGTCCTGTACTGGTACTTTTGTGAATAGGGAGTCTACGTTAAGGCTTAAAAGTTTTATGTTGTGAAGTGGTATATGTGCTTCTCTGAATTTGAGACAAAAATCTTCCGAATGTTTAATGTGACTGGGAGAAAAAGTGCCCTAAAAAAGGAGGAAGGAGGCCAGCTAACCATTTAGAAATTTTGTAATTGAAAGCTCCGGCGCATGAAAACGATGGGTCTGAATGGAAGATTGTCTTTGTGAGTTTTGGGAAGGCCATAAAAGTAGGGTAATTTAGGATTAATTACTTTAAATTTCTCTAATAGCTCAAATACTCTTTTTGTCTTGGCCAATTAATCTTACTTTTCGAAAAAATTCTGTGGGAACGTTTTGGAGGGGATTTTTCGTTAGTATTTCGTAAGTGTTTGTGTCGCTAAGGTGCTGGTTGATTTTGGTCGAGGTAGAAGTCTTTGTCCATTATTACGATTTGCCGTCTTTGTCGGATCTACTTTTTTAGCGAGTGGATGGCTATCAACTGAAATCTTGCGCGGAACAGGATATTTCTTATGAAGGTCAGTTAAGGCATTTAGTAACACTCCTTTTAAACATATATCTTCACGGCTGTAGTTTTTGTCAGATATGAATTTATCAACAAAAGCCACTATGAAGTCCAGGTTGTTTTTGCGGTCTGGCATGAGGGGCAAAGGATAAGCCTAAATTTAAAACTAAATGTTGATTTACAGTAAGGGGGGTGTTGGATAAGTTTAAAACTTTGTGGATTATTCTTTGTCTGGTAGAAACATTTGTACGATATGTCTTAATTCAATAACCAAAAAATCGCTGTTTAGAGGCCTGAAGACGGAGGCCAACTCAGAGATATTGGTTTATTATTTGCTGTATTTCCCTGTTGATGTGAAGTCTTTAGATGTGTGGAGAACGGACGGTATTCCTTTTATTTCTTGGTAAGAAGGCCAAAGAAATTATATAGTTCTTTTGAACTATCTATTCACTGAATGATCAAAACATTAAGATTAAACACATCAATGCTTAATAAAATTATCGTCATCACATATTAATCTTTACTCTAACCATCTAAACAAATTAAAATGTCAACATTTTCCAGTATGTATCTCAGAGCTCTAAGAATTAGTAGTCCGATTTTTTTTTTAGAAAATCAGTTTAAAATTATTGATAAATCGAGAAAGGACAGTTTAGGGATTTTTCTCCCAAAACTTCACTTTCAATGAGAGCATCATCCATGCCACTACCACACAGATAGCAGCCTGCACATCGAAGAAGTACCTTTACAAAATGAAACATTCCCAACATTGGAAATAGATCATCAAATGTGCTAGGCTCATTCATGGCAATTTCAGCCACATTGTGATAAGCACCTTCATCATAGACAATAGCTATGCAGTCTAGATTTAGTTGTCTTCTACATGCCTGAAAGTTGGTGAGAGCTTTACGAACAGTTGCATACTCTGGGGCAGGAGATGGAATGACAGGTAGAAAACCTACTCTCATCAAGGGTACTTGTGATTTTGTTATTAAGGCATGTATCCCATCCCATGGCGGTAGCTGACCTGCCTCAACTTTGGAATGTGGGAGTCCATTTCGCATCATGAATATTATAAACTGTTCAACTGCCTCCAGAGCATTCTCTTTCACATCGATAGTCATGTTTTCTGCAAGTGGAAATTCTGGAGAAAGTCAAGGTTTCATTGCTGGCTTAGGATGACTAGAAACAACTGATATGGAAGTTTATCCTTTGAAGGATGTAAGGACTTAGATAGGTTTGTGTTTGATAAAGTAGGTTTGGGTTTAGGAGACTTCGTTGTTTATTGGTACAGCACTTGGGCTGTGTAATGCTTGCTTTTTGTTCCTGAAATGGATGAAACGTCTTCAAAATCCTTATTGTTGAATGCACCAACTCCCCAGCATTATCAGAAAATTCACTTGGAATTGGTACCTTATCCTCCCCTGATGACTGCAGGGCGTAAGTTCACATGAGGTTTCTAGAACGTCTTAAATCATTGTAGCTAGATGATACACTTATTAGATTTAATGCTGTGATAATCTCTCTGCTTTGAGTTTTTCCATAGATTGTATACCCAAGTATAGTCTGTTAGGGTGTTTTCCTGCGACCACGATTTACAGAAGTGTAAGTAATCTGAAAGTAATAGTTTATTTGTGCATGCCTATTATTGAGAAAACATTCTTCTTCTTGGTCACCAAACATTTCAGCATTACCTTCATATACACATTCCACATCCTCTTCCTCAGATACAGTTTTCATTATTTCAGTCTTTGCCTAGAGAGATTTGAGTATATCGTATAATGCTGAATAAAATGTCAACCAATCATCAGATACAGGGGTGTTTTTCCAATGCATTTTTAAGCTCATTTGAATCACAAATCTTATCATCAAGTTCATAATCAAGCTGCCTTGCACTTTTGTTTAGATGATTTGCGGCAGTAATGTGCGAGGAGATAAACAGTTTGGCCTCATTTTTTCTAGGATTGGGAGCAAATTGAATTTTCTCACCATAATGATCAACAAGAAATTTTTTAACATCTTGATTACATATCTGAAAATCTAGTGTGTCATTTACATCACACATATTCATTCGTATGTCTGGAACAGTGAAGCCATACCCACGTTGTAAGAGAGAGTCGATGTGTTCTAATGTTTTTGCAAAAAGGTGTAGTTTAACTAAGGTAATAGATTTGAGAGTTTCATCGAGAGAACTACTGCAGCAGCATTGTGTCTCTAGTTCATATCTTCTAATGTAGCGTCTAAGACAGACCTTGTGGCAATAAATATCAGCAGCAAAAATGTCATTTATACGATTTAACTCAGCAAACCTACAATACACCATCTTTGAAATGTGTAGTAGCAATAAAAAATGTTTCAGCAGCATTTTGCCCACTAATTCGAAACTTGTCGCTCAAAATTACTTGATTAATTTAATCCTATCACTGCCACATACAGTACATTTGATTAGTTTAGGGTCTTTTCCCTGACTGGGCTTTTCCCTTGGCCTAACATCACTGCGATGTAACATGCTAGAAGATAGGGTTCATCTCCAGCTTCATATGGAGTTTCTGCATCAGTTGTTAAAGTTTTTACACCATCTATTTGTTTGTTTCTACTGTGTGTGCCACTTGAAACACTTGTTGTTGTTGTGATAAACATAAGATATAGCTCCCTCCTCATGTCTTACATCTGCAGCATGCTCCATGCTCCTACGTCCAGCCTCGGATGGATGTGAGTTTTTTTTTTTATTTTTTTTATGTTTCTGGCAGAAAATGCATTTAAAAGCATCAAATTAATTTGAGGTATTTTCCATCAACAGCATCCCTTGTTGATGTTCTTGTTGAGAAGGCTTCCGGCTTGTACTTTCATCCATTGTTAACTCAGTATATCTGAAAACAGATAAAAATAAATATGTTGGGGGCAATGACAGCGGTTATAGTTACCAAACACTTCTACAAAACACAAAATTGCCTGCTATTACAGTCCTCTTCAGATATTGATAAATCAAATACATTGAAACTTCCTGTAAAGTTTTCCAAGGATAAAGCAACAAAATACAGTATCTTAAAACACATATAAACTTTTGTGTTTACATGATTAAATCCATGCACTACAAGACCGAATATTAAAGTTGATAACCGCAACCCATGAACACGTAAATATCCATTCCATATCCAAAGTGTGTTTGAGACCAGTGTTGCCAAAATATTCACATATCTGTAACTTCTGTTGAGAAAATGACTTAAGAAATTTATTCCTTGTACAGAAAGTGATTAAAACAGGCATATAAAATAGTGTTATGCTGTGAACAGTAGTAAGTACCAAATTTAGTATTCAGTATATCCCGTCTTCCGCCGCCATTTTGGATTATCGCCCACTGCGGCCATTTGCCCCAGTTTTGCCAAAAGCACCTGTCATTTTTTTTTATTTACCTGGACCACTATATTTTCAATATATGAAGTAAAAATTAGGAGACATTGAAATGCATACGGGCTCAATTGCCAGGGCCTTTACTTTATTTAGCTGTCTTTTAAATGCTCGGCATATGTGCACAACTTTATCGTGCTGAAAAAGTATTTTAACGCACCTCTCTCTCTCTCTCTCTCTCTCTCTCTCTCTCTCTCTCTCTCTCTCTCTCTCTCTCTCTCTCTCACACATTATTCCAATTCTTCGGACAAACGAGTTACGTGTCGTATCAATTAAGGTAAAATAAATAAAATCTAAAAGGCTCTCCTTAATTTGATTCGCTCTGACTCATAGTGGAATCCATTCTGAAGCTATTTTTGTTTAATTATTTCTTGTCTTATGAGCGTCTTTATTTCAGTATGATAACGCCATATACTATAATAAGTGAAAAAAGGCAACGCACGAGTCAATTATATGTCAGTTGCTCTCATTATTACCCTTCTTCTAGAAGGCTAAATCCCTGATTAATGAAGACAATTAATAAATCACTGAATGGTTTAAATGGCAATTTTAATTTGACGACGCTGCGAAGCGGTAGACAATCATCGAGGAGGAGTCAAGCAATGAGCGTGTGCGTCGGTTCAAAAAAAATCCATACAGCCATTCCTGCTCTCACTTGTTATAGTGAGTAAATGGATGTTCAGAGAAAAAAAATCGCCATAGTTTTGACATTGTGCTCTCTTTTCATTGTCTGAATGAATAGGATCACGCAATTTCCTCCTTACCAGCAGGATGTTGTTTTCCGTACAACTAAAATAATTGCAATGATATTTATCAATGATTCTGTAATGGTACTTATCAATGAGTCTGTATCTATCATTATTTTGCCAAAGAATTACGAGGTTGTTATGAGAAAGTCGTGGAACAACTGAAATGAATTGAATTGAATAAAGAATTTAGGCCAAAGGCCAAGCACTGGGACCTATAAGGTCATTCGACACTGTCACGCAAATCAACAGTGAAAGGTTTGAATTTGAAAGTTGTAACGGGAGGAAAACCGCACCTTTGCCCTATGAATAAAACTGATAGGAGAGGGATGAAAGCAAGATGGAAGAAAGAGAATATGAAAGGAGGTACAGTAAAAAGGAATGAAAGGGGCTGCAGCTAAGGGCTGAAGGCTTGCTGCAAAGGACCTCAAGTAATGCCTACTGTAACGAAAAAAGCCCCCACGAAAACAAATGAAAGGAGGTTCTAAGAAATGTACATTAAAAAGCAAAGAGCTCCTATCGTTTACTGCTTTTGCTAATAACTTCATATTTCGGTTCGCTGTCTGTTTGCGAACTTGTCTTCCTGGTAAAAAGATACTACATGAACCCTAATTAAAGGATTTTTATGAACTATTGTGGAGATTTAACTAACCATTTGATGTAAAAATCTCCTGGAAAAAAAAGCAAAAGATATGTCGCGAAAAATTAGGGCACGAATTTTCTGAGACGTATCTTCCGCCTTTGTAACGTATTTTCCCCTTTGTAACGTAAAGACTTTGACAAGCATATAACAGATTGGCGGCTGTAGTGAAATGGTTCCTTTTGTATATGTGCATTTATTAGTCTTCGCCTCTCCTCCCTCATTGCTTCATGACAAAATTCTTGCTGTTTTATAGATTATATGAAAAACGAAGGAATGTCTCCTTCGCAAAAGGAATAAATTTGATGAAAATGACTAACCCGATCCGCCCGGGTATGGAACCAGTTTGCACGCCGTTCTCGGCCTCTGTTAATTAACGCAGTACAGATAACAACACGTCTGGGTGTGAGGCAATGAGGCTGATGGCGATTGACAAGAATTTGTACACGTAAGTAATCGTTCCTCTTTGTAGCCAACTTTGGGATAAGTGAATTTAATTATTATCGAATGTGTTTAGCATCTTCCAAGTAATGCATTGATATTTGTCTCGTTTAAGTGTGAATTGAAATTTTGTAATTCTCAAGAGTTTTTGAGTGGTCGCGTGGCCACATAGAATTTTTCCAAGTGTGGTGTGCTGAGCCACCTAAGTTCCGTGTAATTGCTTTGTATTGTTAAATTTAAATGAGTTTGTTTTTGTAATAAAAATTGTGTCCTTGCGCACGGGCTGGAACCTGTCCATCATTATTAAGGTAGGGCTATCAGCCCATAACTTGGGGCACGAACTAGTGAAAGTCGCCATAACATTAGCGACAATCCAAAGAATACCAAAAAATTCCAAATTCCATTATTTTAACCTAACAAACAGCGACATCTCTGCTACTAATATGTGTACCCTTATGTATACCACTTGAAGAAATTCCTCATTATTCGCCTGGCATTGGAAATCATTTTCCCCCACCCCCGTTGCCTAATTCTTCTGTTTCCCACTTTGAACACATTTTTTCGGTGTTGCGTTTTATAAAAATAAATAAATAAATAAATAAATAGATAAAATCCTCTTGACTACTGAGTGGTGAAAGGTATTTTAGTGAAAAAATTAATATTGCTGCAGATATTTACGGGGATTATTTGCAGTATTGGATGTTTCTCTCTCTCTCTCTCTCTCTCTCTCTCTCTCTCTCTCTCTCTCTCTCTCTCTCTCTCTCTCTGTTTAGCTGTGTACATGATTATTTGTTGCAAGGTTATATGCTTTAATAATATGTGACATATATAATTGAGTTTATCAGTAAATAGATTGCATTACTAGTTTACCCATATGGGTTATTTGAAAATTTTCTGGAATATACATAATTAATCAGGACTGTATAACATGGTAAGCTTTGTTTTACAAAGTTGAGAGAACACTGATGACTAACATAGTTACTGTAAGTGTTACAATGATCTGCCTTCATGGCATAAAAGGGACATATGAGAACAAACAGTAGAATATGTTGCCACATACTATTCTATTATTAAAAAAAAAAACCTCTTAGACGATTGAAAACAAAATAGTTTATGATTATGTTTCAGTACCATCTTTAGTATACGCTACGTTGTTAACTTGATCTTTGGTGATATTTTGGAAAACCCTAACCGGCTACCTGTGTGCCCTCGAGGAGTATGTATGAAATAGCGTGAGTGAGATCTGGGAGAGAAGAGACAATATGAAAAAACGATAGTATAAGCATCTTCAAACAGTTTTCTTCAACAACCAGCCATGGTTTGGTCTGTTTGCTACGCACCTTTATATGGAAGATTTTCCCTTCTACGTGAGACGTTCGAGAGAGACGTTGCGCCAATGTGATGAGTCATCTGCCGAGCATAATCAAGATTCCTTAAAAGTAAATCAGTTTAGATGTGTGATGCCTTCAACCGACAATGAAGATGTTGGATGTCGTTCAACTGACTACCTAAGCTAGTGACCTTATAACCCAATAACCCAGGAACTGTTGTTGATCATCATGGCTTCCAACGTGACCGAATCAACCACCGTGAACGCAACTACCCAAGATTTCCCAGATTCGCTGATTGAGCTCAAGTTGCCGGCGCCTCGTGTCCGTCATCGCTGTCTACTCCTAATTTAAGATAAGTAGAAGATGATTATTGTTTTTACTTTAACAAAATTGTGTCATTGTAAGAGTAGCTATTGTGTGAAATTTTTACCACCTTAGATTTTCCACCCTCTCATTTTTATTATTTGAATTATTTTAACCTTATTCTTGCGAAGCTACTTAGGAAAGAAAAAGAGTATTACCTTTATTGAAAGTCTTGATAAAAAAGATAGCACCTGAGAGCAATGCCATTGACTTCAATGGAATTACTTTATATATATATATAGTTATATATATATATATATATATATATATATATATAGATCATATATATATATATAGATATAATATAGATATAGATATATATATATATTATAGTAGATATATATATATATATATATATATATATATATATATATATATCGATATATATATATATATATATATATATATATATATATATATATATGTTGATATACGGAAATTTATCTTTACTTGTGTGCGAAATTGCATAGCATTAAATGAAATTATTTATATGAATAATGTCGAGAATGCCATGGGAGAATGACAAGATGCCTTCGAAAAGTCTGCAGGGAGTGCGTACATCAAAAGAGCATTGATCCACAGCACTTTTTGGAGAGCTGTGAACAACGAACTAGACACAATTTGCCAGTTATTAACAGACAGATCGTATTATCGAAAATTTACGAATTCTAGCAGCCGACCACGACGACGGCAGAAGAGAACCTTGTCATTTTCATCGCAAGCATTACGGGTCAGCATACAATGAGGAATGCTGCAACCACGGTATATGAAATAAGGGAGAGTCTATATACCTTGGCTTCAACCTACGAGGAATCATTAAAAGAGGCGTTACACCTAATACCCTTTGCAAGAATTTAACCTCAGGCTATACAGTAAGCCTAACTAAAATGGGACCAAATACCTAATATGAGATTCAAAGCTTTGTGCCGGTGTTTTTCCGGAATAACTTTTTTCTGTGCATTTGACAAAGATGTTACTTAGCCATAGTATACTTTACATCTCTACCTAATTTTCGGCAGCATTTTTTATTACTTATATTTAAAAAAGTATATTCATAAGAGTAACATAAAACAGCCAATGCCAGTGGCGGAATACTCTAATGTTTGGGTTCAAAGTTATATGTGACGTAAACATATGATGTCCCGACTCCTCCCACAAGGTGATGACTACAAACAGCTGTCTCTGAAATTCTGAATGAATATTCGTACTTTGTTATGGCTTCAAGAATTGTTTAGAAGTAAGGAGGCCCGTGGCAAACCTTTCGTAAGCTTGAACAGGTAAATGAATAATAAGGCCCTTTTTTGGGTAAGGAGTACGCCCGGACAACCAAGGCTACCAAGTTTTCGTCATTTATTGACTGCCATAAGGTGCAGAAAGATAATTATATATGCTCTATAAAGCCATAGTTGTTGATGTCTTAGTAAAATATAACTTGTGGAACAACATTAAAGCTTGCAAGCCTTGCCAAAAAAAAAAAAGTGTAAACAAGGAGTATTGGTTGTATTTAATTGTGCCAGAGTTTGAGACTTTTCACGAACAACCAATTATCCACCGAAGAGGCAAGTTAATAATGTCATAAGTTAGGTCATTATATCTGTGAAAGACATTCCTCTGAGTTTGTTTGCAATGTCTACAATAAGTTGTTGCTACTCATATAATTACCAGAATTATGCAACTTTCGTAGTACAGAATACAGTAAAAATTTAGGTAGGGATGTAAGATACCCTGTGACAAAGTGTCATCTTTGTCAGGTACGGTGATAGAATTTTTTTCTGGAAAAACACCGGAGCACCGGCTGTGAATCTCATATTAGTACACCAGACAAACTTCTATGACCCTTCGAAAGTGAATGCTGGCACACAGAACCAAGAGGCCATACACCAGCTTTTTATTGAGCCACATGGAGCCATCCCTACAACAACTAATCACAGTCGCTGAGGTCTTCCATAAGAAAGCAACTATAGCCGTCTTTTAATAGCGAAATTGGTAAGCATCGCCGTCCGATCACATTCTCCCTTTCAGCAGAAAGAGGAATGTGCAAGAGAACGCAAACCAGAGTCAGACAGCATTCCCCTGAACATTAGCACAGTGCACCAATCAGGAAATACAGGAGCACCCAAGGAAGCACAAGTAACACCTGGTATGTCTCTAAGTCCTCGCCCGACGCGAACCACTAACGGCATCTAGAGGTTGACTGAAGCAAAACTTTTTTTTTTTTTTTACATAAATAAAAACAAAGTTTTTGTAAGTATGATATATACAGTACACTCATACACTATGAATTTTAAACTATTGAGTAGATTCTAAAACTTGCTTTGTTATTACTGCAGACTATTCATTCTATATTTTCTAAGCTATACCTAAATTTTTCTATCATAAAAAGTGGTTCATCTTTAATCCCTGGATCAATCACCGAAGCGCTTAAACTATCGTTTCCATCCACATGGAGAGATAAAATTATTGTAATTCCAAATTGTAAGCCAGTAGTCACTTGGTAATGCTACAGTGCAGTGAACCAGCTGTCGTGACAAAAAACAATAAATGGAAGACTGAAGTTCGTGCGTTCTTCGCTAAATACTGACGCTTGAGATTCGGAAATAACTCGGTTGATATGAAAACTCCTGCAAAAAACTTATTGATGCAACTAAGCTATTGCTTTTAACGAATGTATATATATGTGTGTGTGTATGTGCATGTGTCTGCGTGTGTGGATAAACAAATAAAGTTATAAGCCATGAAGGAAAGTGAAACACTAGAAAACTGCTAGATCTTTCCTAGTTCCAAGAATCCAACACACCTGGAGAATTAGTAACCTTCCCAAACGAACATAAATATGGGTACAATTTAAGAGGTTTACAAAAAGATTAAGTCCAACTGCTCAGACATAGAGACAAAACAGCTAAAGTATAATACAGGGCGGCAACTGACCATATTCAAACCTTTGGTAAACATAAACTTATTCACAAAACATATCAAACATACATGTAAAAAGAAAATATCTATGCGACAACTAATTTTTATTTAAGTCTGTGATTCTATCTTTGATGTCATTCATAAACATGTTACAAATATAAGGACAGAGCTACTGGGCAAATTATCAGTCAAATTTCCTTCGCTACCTTACCTGTACGGATTAATCAAATCGCACAAAGAAAATAACCATATGCGGCCTATTATCAATATTGTTGGCTTTATTTCATATAAAATTTCTAAATATATCACTAAGCTCTTGTCCCCGTCACTTGGAACTATCTCAGATTCTCATATATATAATTCTCTAGATTTAGTTGATAAATTAAACAAAATAACTTTTGCCCCACTGACAGATTCGTTAGTTTTGACGTATGTTCTGTTTTTACTAAAGTTCCTATAGACTCTATTTCAGAGTATCTTAGTAATGAACTAACTCGGCATGAATTACCTCTACCTGTAAGTCACATTATTCACTCCCTAGGTTGTGCATTTCTCTTCCCCGCGACCCTACCTCGTGTACTCCCTTGGTGACCCTAACGCTGCAGATTAATCAAACAGATGACAGAGCACGCAAAACTCAGTAGCGTAATCAAGCGGCCGCCGGAGGGCACAACGAAGGTCATAAAAGGGGTTGTGCACAGAAGCACAGCCTCTGACGTACCCCTACCCCAGCCAAATGCAGACTAGAAACGCTTAGAAATTTGCTCCTGCGCCCCCCACTTCTTCCCCACTACGCCTTTTGGCTTCTCAAAGCCACTTGCCAAAGTATTACTTGAATCCAACATCCTCCATCGTGCCCTGACCAGTTCCAGCGGCGCCCTAAAAGAAGTGGAGACTAGCTTTCAGAGAGAGTACAGTACGAGGGCTGTTTGGCAGCCAGTATTATTTCTTTTCTGTGTTCGATCTGTATGTCACGTGGGACCTGCTCGTGTCCCTTTGTTCCGCCGCAGCCACGTGGCCCCTTGGTCTTACAAGTTAGCTTTGCTTGAAGTGCTGTGGTTCCGGACCAAGGGATTCCAGTACTTCAATCAACCTGATTAATTAGGTATAACTCGGAGCCTGAGAGTCCCTTTGCACTCTCAAGGTGCCCATTTAACTAAGACGTTCAGTAATTCATCTGTAAATACATCTTCTCTCACATTTTTCCCTCAAGCCTATTAACGGCCCTCAGCCGTGGAGTTTATTAATGATCTAGACTTCGCTCAGGCTTTTCATGAATTAAAGCCCATATTTTAACCGTTGCTTAACTCACATAGAGGTCAAGATACATTAAAGAATATATATATATATATATATATATATATATATATATATATATATATATATATATATATATATAAGTTAATTATATCTTAGTTTAACCAGACCACTGATCTGATTAACAGCTCTCCTAGGGCTGGCCCGAAGGATTAGATATTTTTACATGGCTAGGAACCAGTTGGTCACCTAGCAACGGGACCTACAGCTTATTGTTGGATCCGAACCACATAATATTGAGAAATTAATTTCTATCACCAGAAATAAATTCCTCTGATTCCGCGTTGGCCGAGCCAGGAATCGAACCTCGGACCACTGGATTGGCAGCTGAGCGCGAAAACCACTCGTCCAGCGTAGAACTATATATATATATATATATATATATATATATATATATATATATATATATATATATATATATAGATATATATCTATATATATATATATATATATATATATATATATATATATATATATATATATATATATATATATATATATATATATATATATATATATATATATATATATATATATATATAATATATATATATATATATA
>NC_061097.1:65964438-65981938 GCF_015104395.2 Macrobrachium nipponense | reverse complement strand
TAAGATGTCCTTCTCATATATTTAAATGCTCATATACCAACTGGAGAACAAACAGTTATAGAAGAAAATATGACTTCCAAAAAACTAAAGTCCATATTCATTTCGCAAGAAAGGGTGAGAGCCTCTTTGCACAAGCAAAGTTTGGTGGTGAGAAGTATACTATATTTCCCCCGCTTTCGATGAACTGTAAAGGAGAATGAGAAATTATTACAAGCTGAAAAGAATTAGCAAGCGAATTTTCATATATTTTTTCTTTTATCGAAACAGTAGATAAACACTTTTATAATCTCATGTTGGAGTTATACACATAGACAAAAGAACGCAATCCCTCAGCCGCCTTTATATAAACAGCGGGACAAACAAATGCCAACGCACTCACACATAATATCAGTTATTTTTTTTGCACTGTGTATGATGATATTGTGGTTTCATGTGTTGTTGATAGGACCTCGCTGCGGTTGATGACTGCGATGATACCGCTGGTAATGGCGATGAGGGTCGTTGGAGTGAGACTGGAATTCCAGCGGTGGGTCATGATGCTTCACGGGTCATGGAACCTAATTTGTGATGGTGCCAGGGAGAGCAGCGATAATATTGTCGCTGAAGCTGGAGATGATGGAACTGGAATTTCTCTTAGTGGGAAGAAATAAATGAAAATAACCTCGTTTTTCATGGCTCTGGATAGCTAACTTTTAAGAGTTAAGGGGGAAAATATCGTACCCAATAGGGGGATAAGTATCTCCACAATGATTGCAGTGGCAGGTCGAAATCAAAAGTTGCTCACTACCTTCAAAGGGTCGGGCCCATAACACTTCTCCAGTGACAGCATCTGGAACAGTTCACTGTTTTGTCTGTTTAGATCTTAAAATTTGATTAATACCTCACTGCCTTTTCCTCACTTTTACTGGCAGTTCACCATCTCCCTAATTTACAGGTCACAACTAATGTCAGCCAGCGCCTGGAGCCAAGCCCTGAGAAGCATCAGAAGTCTTAATAGGCCCCAGCACCTTACGCCGACAGTTAGTCGGCTGTTCATCATGGCGAAGCTCTTTCCATTTAACAATCAAACCGCGGCAGGCTGGAAGTCATTCTTTACATGTACTGAACCAGTCAGGACCGTGTTACTGGACACCGCCCAAGAGAAGCACTGATCTCTTCAACCTATAGGTGTGTGTGCAATCAGTACAAGGAAACAAACACGGTATATCCCCAGAAGGGAAATGGCGAGCCAGTATACTTTTTCTTTGACTCTTGCTAGCTAGTGTACTGTTTCTTTGACTTATATTTATTATCTCTCTCTCATCTCCCAACTCGAGTAAATTATCTGTCCCTTCGACTTAAACAGTGAACGAATTATATCCAGTGTGTAATTCCTTGAACAATGCATGACGTAATTCATGCCCCTTGCCAAGAAGTGAGCAGAACAAGGCGATTCCCTCCAATTTGTGCATTAACTTATGGCTAGAGAGATATCACTGTGTTATTAGTCTTATCTGGAATGAATTCTTAAGCAATCTCTTACCTAGGTAATGTCACAATGGTAGCGTTGGCCCTTCCGAAATAAATTTCTTAATGCACACAGAGAAACTAAATTAGCATAGAGTACTGATTTAAACTTCGAGCTACAAAAATAGACCTTATTCTAGAAAACCACCAAGGCATGAAATATGAGTGTTGTTATGAACAAGGTGATTCAACAATCGTTTGCGTCCTGCTTAGAGGCTAAGCGAAGTTCTTTTTGCATTTGGTAATTGTTAATTATCAATTTAATGAATTAGTGTTGTGGCCTTTTCCCACTTGTTTATTTTAGTGATGTTTACTCATCACTCTTGCTCTTAAATTTACTATGTTGTGTGAGTAAATAAACTAGTGTTAAGAGACATTCTCACTTGGTGACCTTCCAATAATTAATTGTTCTTTCTGTTATTCTGTTTGTGGTCTTATGAGGGGTTCTTGTAAGGCTAAGATTGGTAAAGTAAAATGGCAGTCACCCCCTCATAATCCATAACATTGGAAACTTTGCCTATGGTGCTAATCAAAGAGAATCGGGCTTAATTAAAATTTCAAATATCTGAGTAAAATCACCCTCCCACCAACTATCTTTAGCAACTGAAACAAACCTTCACATCAGTTCGGTAGTTAATCTGGAATCAGAAACGCAAGGTAACGTGAAACCAAAGTGTATACTTTCTTTATCGAACGTGTGATAAGGTAGTTAGTTAACAGTTAATATAATGCTATATTTTAAAACGCAAGCAGTGAAGCGTTTAGGAGGCGAGAGGAATAGGGAAGTGTTAGCTAACTAGGCAGGAAACGTTGCATGGAGCAAACCTTGCATGAAATTAGCTAGCCATAATAGGTAGTAGTAGAAATAAGCTAGCCATGATAGGTAGTAGTAGAAATAAGCTAGCCATGATAGGTAGTAGTAGAAATAAGCTAGCCATGATAGGTAGTAGCAGAAATTAGCTAGGTAACCTCAGTGCATGTATATCAAGAGGAAATTGCCACATTGGGAACCGCTACCATAACACCAGGCAACATTCTCGCATCCCGATTTATTCACCTTTCCCCAAATTCTCCATTCATAGAGAGTAGCTGTATTTTCAAAAGTATCAGTAATGTTAAATCTGGTCGTATGTAATTCAATTCATGCAGATCTGAAGATTGAACTTTGTATGTCATGAAGAGAAAGGAGAAATTAGTGAGTACGAGCATTTGCTCATTCATGTGCACATCTGTCACCTGTCAGACGTGCCACTGCACTGTCATTTTATTCATAGTACGTACTATTTTCTTTTGATTGCACAAGTTCTTGCCATCAATCTAACGGAAGTATGTAACTTTACCATGTAAAGAAAACATACCCTTACTATCTTAACTTGAGAGCGTAGTCATTCTTCATTAGTAAAGAACGTAAACTTTTCGTATCCATTCTTCCGCTCTGTCAACTCATTTCCGTTGAGTGAGAATTTTCAGTCTCCTTAACTAATGTGGTGTTCTTTTACACGAACTGTGGGAGGCATGGTTAGTTAACATTTGGTTATATATACTCGATACAAATACAACAGCTTGAGTTCCAGAAACTTCATACAGGATTTTCTATTTTATTGATACATTTTCTTTTGTGTATTGGTTTTTTTAATATTATTGGAAATATATCCTAAACATTCTTTCATGCCTCGGGTAATAAAACATTGGGAAATAAAATGACGACTGTTATGTCTTAACTAGTTCCGACCAACGGACTTTTTATTTTAGTGTGGAACACCTAGTGCCGTTTGTTTGTGAGAAAATAGGATATCCATTTTTTTCCACTACTGATTTACTGACATTTGAGGTGGGAGTTTAATAACCAGTTTTAGTTTATTTCCATATAACCATTATCATGTTGGGTCTGCGAAATAAAGTATATTCTTTGTATCTCAGGTTTAATTTGAACATACACGTTTAGATGTAGGTTAAGTGCTGGGGGGGCGTGTGGAGGAGAGAGAGAGAGAGAGAGATAGCGAGAGAGAGAGAGAGAGAGAGAGAGGAGGGAGGAGAGAGAGAGAGAGAGAGAGAGAGAGGTGGGGGTGGGGAGGAGAGAGCGATGCCTGGGTGAGAAAGAAGCTGATCTTCGTTCAATTCTGCCAACTTCGCAGGTAGGTGGAAAAAAACAGAGGCCTTAGGGCTTAACACCTACTCACACACACACACACACACACACATATATATATATATATATATATATATATATATATATATATATATATATATATATATATATATATATATATGTGTGTGTGTGTGTGTGTGTGTGTGTGTGTGTGTGTGTTATTAGGTTTGAAGATGTCTAAGAGTGTTCTCTTGTAAGAATAAATGTCAAAATTTACTATTTTTCGAGAAGAAGCCGTCAGTTAAATAGTTATGATACTTAAGCATATGATACTGCGAGTGGGCACAGAAAAAAACCCCATAAGAATCATAAGCCCAAAGAATTCCAACCTCTTTATTCCATGAGGGACACAAAGTGAAATCAAAGCAGACTCTATTTGGAATCGTCCCGCTCATCATAACTGTATTACATTGAAAAGGTTTCATTTTAGGAATAAAAAGAAAAGATATTTTTCCGCCAGACTCAGCGTCTTTTGTTGTGCAAATTAATTCAATTGGATTAATTACGCTGTCATGTTCGTGCATTTTTCCTCCATCTTCAAGAAAATTTGCCAATAAAAGGTTTATGGTCTTGAGTGAGTTAGGGCATGAGAGGACTATGACATCGTTCTGCAATTAGATTAATGTCATGAATGGGCTTTGAGAAGAAAAGTCTTAATGGTCATTTTTTATTAGGAGCCGGGTAGGTAGTGGCCGGTTGCCAACGGTCGAGACTTTCAAAGTAATGTGTTAAGGTTCAATGTTCCCCTTCTCACATGTAAGAGCACATTACGTTTCACAGTGTCTGTTAGCATAGAAAAGGAAACACATCTGCATTGGTAATTTACATGATTGATATGTTAATCAAAATTTTTTTTATAAATCCAAAGAAAATACAATGAAAACTATATACCGAGAATCATTTGTTCTCTTTCCCACGGAAACAAATCTATAGTTTACGGTGGATCAAATTAAGTAAAATTCCTCAAAATGTTTTAAAACTAAACCTCACAGACAAATTTCTTAATGAAGAAAATACTAAATAAGCACAGATAATTAAGATACTGCCTTTAGACAGTCTTTCGACTCTTTGTAAAAAAAAAAAATGGTTATTGCATAAAACAGTAACGCCTCATGTTGAAAGGATTTCTTTTCTCTGTTCTCCCCGCTTTACCTAAATCGGAATTTTCCGCTTCATCCAGTCAACAGTATCGCATAAAACATTACTGTCGCATGCTCTTATGATTGCACCTCTTCTACAGATATCCCTTTGAATATTAATTTCGAATATTATCAATAGTCCACTTCCTCTTCTTCAGTTGCATGGACTGTATGGGATTTGCAATTGCATACAGCTATACCGAATATTGTGGCGAGTATTAGCCGAAATCATGCTGGTAAAAAAAATCGAAGTGTGAAAGCTCTTGCTTCAAATATACTGAACTCTATTCATTGTTGAAGGGGTTCTGATCTCACCCAAATCCCATTCCCGCATTTATTGAATTCATCTGC
Organism: Macrobrachium nipponense; assembly: GCF_015104395.2. Classification (NCBI taxonomy): domain Eukaryota; kingdom Metazoa; phylum Arthropoda; class Malacostraca; order Decapoda; family Palaemonidae; genus Macrobrachium; species Macrobrachium nipponense. The sequence continues at coordinate 65,976,793 of NC_061097.1, read as the reverse complement.
ATCTCGGAAAAAGGAAAGACTTCGAAAAATAAACAAATAAAAATCTCAAAATACCAGTGACGGTTCTGTGGCCTGTGTTTTGTTCTTTTTATCTGAGGTATGAGGCAAAGGAGAGAATGCTTTGGACTATAATGGAGATATAACTCTGTACTTTGTTCATTTTCTTCTTCATTTTCGCCAAGTTTTTAGAGAGAGGAATATCAAAAATTAGTGGTAGACAACAAAATAGATAATATATTTTTTTTTTTTCATTTTCGTTTATTTGCTTTTTTATTTATTAACGTTGAATATTCTTTCATCCTCTTCTAAAGTCAAATGCTCAATGCATTTAAAATATTGTTTTTCAAAACAGATTTTCCTCTCAAGTATTGCTTCTGTTTTATAATTGCCCTCTCTTATTTCTTCTTGGTCACATTCGTTTATTTTTGTTCATTATAGCACTTCCTCTCAATAATTTTAGTTATTTTTCTCTTCTTTTTTCCCACCCTTTCATCCTTCGCTATGAGATTTTCTCTTACTGTTTCTCTCCATTTACTTTTCAGGCTTATCATTTTTTCTTTTTCCTTATATTTTATCCCAATCACTTGGGCAATGACGGCATCGTTAGCATTTCCACCGATCGCCATCAAGCATCTCTTCAGTGCCTGACGCCTCAAGCCCTCCAGATCGTTCTGGTAAGTCGGATACTGATGTCCAGTCACGGTGATTTCCGAAGTCTGCCAGTGTTGTACAAACACAGTGATATTCGGAGTCTGCCAGTGTTCTGCAAATACAGTGATATTGGAAGTCTGAAGTCTCCCGGTGATATCCAATCACCGTGATATCCAAAGGATGCCAGTGATATCCAGTGACGGTGATTTCCGGTGATAAACATTGACTTTTGACAACCTAAATATTCAAAGTCAGTTATCGACCTAAGAAAACTCTGGCACCTCTGGCACGCAAACACTCTTCCAAGTGCTTTTTTCATTGACACCCCGTGTTTTTCATATGGCGCTTATTCCTCAATAGCTTCAGGCATCTTCAGAAGCTCCAGGTGCAGGTCTCCTTCTCCATGACATTCAATAATTCAGAGTAATTACTTCGTTTTCCATCTTGATTTCAACTAAATAACCGAGAGACATCTTTTCGACGTTGCTAAATCCTTAATTATTTTTGCACACATTAAGAATGAATTGATAGTCATCATGAACCAACATTTTTGTCCACAAGAAAACACAGCTTTTCCAGTCAATGTAGACCTAAGGAAAATATTAATGAAATAAAAGAACCCCACCCTCAAAACCTCAAGAAGTTTCTCAAGACTTTATTAACCGGTAAGAAAAGGTTAAATAGAGAATAACACAAATTACTTCTTGTATTGGGATAGACTCCCAGCTGTGCACTTCCTCCAGACGCAAATTCTTACTCCATGAGGGGAGAGAGAGAGAGAGAGAGAGAGAGAGAGAGAGAGAGAGAGAGAGAGAGAGGAGCGAGAGAGAGACGAGAGAGAGAGAAGAGAGAGAGAGAGAGAGAGCAATCCGGGCTAGGTTTTATGTCTAAAGCTATCCCTCTTTTATGAGTACCTTGGAGACCACTTCTCCAGCCTTTGGTGGACTGTGCAGCATTTCTTGTTTATTCCAGTCTCTCCTCCCTTTACTCTCTTACCTTTGTCTTAGGGCTTTAAATATCACAAATTGTGAATTCGAAATTAATCTTATGCATTGAATATTAATTATGAACAGTATAAGCATGTTGATCATTATAATGTATATACTTGTAATATGCCTATATAATTGATATACTATTCGTGTCTCAGAAACTCCCGTAAATATCTTTATAGATCAGTAATAAATATACTAATATCAATGTGGCATAGTGTGCCTTTGATAACTAAAATTAACGATAAGTATGCTCATAGTGCGGATTTATAATTAGATTTGATATACTCGTCGTAAAAGTTCCTGCTTTACTAATTACCTAAAACGCTTCGCAAAAATTCCTGGTTTACTAATTACCTTTTTATCATATATTACGATATGCTAATTCCCATTTATTGATAAGAAATGTTTAATACTTTTATTTGAGGATTATTTTTATAAGGAATACACGTTCCTAAATTCTCAAATCCTCTTGCTTTTGCAAAAGATAATTGATTTGACTGGTCCATGTTTTTTATCTAAGGCCTTTACTTCTAGTAGTTTAGGAAATTCCGTTTTAATTTGCCAAAAAAAAGAAGTAATTTTTTCACGTTGGAAAATGACGAAATCATGGAAATCTCTTGATTACTCTGCTTCGTTCAGAAAGGATGGTGCATCCGACTAAAGACAAAGGCTTTCTTTGAACGAGATGCCTTTGTGTGAAACCTCACATAAATATGCAGATTTGAATTATAGAATTTGCTTCCCATCTGCTTCGGTTAAAAGAAACTCTTAGATCTTCAATTTCCACAGTTAAACAGTTCTGATTTAGATGAGTTTACAGAAATCTCCGAACTGTTTTGTCTCTCATAATTCACTACTTACAGGACAGAAGCCACTTTTGCTCTGTCAACTACAAAAAAGATGGAAAGCTAAAAGTTAGTCAGCTTAGTCTATTGAGAGATAAAGTCAGCCCATAAACATGTCCTTATGAGAAACTGGGCCATACATCGTTATACAGCAATCCATAGAGACAAGTCACAACATACGAAAACCCCAAATTGCTAAAATCTTGATCGCTCTGCATATTGAAAGTTGCATGTATTGATTTGCAATCTTCAAAGGAACCCTAATGCATGTCCATGAGATTCATTGCTTGAGGTGATCGTTTGTACATATTTTATGCAAGTGCTTAGTATTACGCAAAGTATATTTGTCACTTGCAATGAACCTTCAGAAATCCAAAGCAAAACCTCGTTAATTTTTTCCTGTTCCCTGTTATATAGTTCCCTCGTTTGTTTATAATTTTTGCTTTAGTTATTCCATATATCGTTTTCTTTCTTTTTTCTTGTTTTTCCAAATTCTATTTTTTTTCTGTTCTCAGCCCGCATCAGTTAGTACAGAGAAGTTGCTGATGTTAATGATGAACATATAAAGCAATCAACTGTAGATAATTAACTGACCTCAAGGAAGGAAATGCAAATATCAAGACAGAGACTTAGAAGACTGGTGGGTTCCAGCTTTATTTTACACCTTGAATGAACCCCATCGTTAACAATGAGCTACAGGTATACATCGGGATTCCCATAGCTCATGAATCGCCTCCCTCGCTGTGCTGTGTATTTTGTTTCGGATGCTCGTTGTTTAAAGTGTAATGAATTTCAGGAAGTGTTTAACGTTTTCATTTTATTAAGAAGCTCACATCACTAGCTTTCACAGCTGCTTACTAAATGAGAAACTTTCCCTGGATACTGCTGCTGTCATCAACGTGTGTTTGCCAGATGTACAGAGCACAACTCCTCATTGTGGAAATTGCTACATCAGTGGGGATCATAATTATAACAAAATAATAGAATAGATGGGATTATAAATCAGATTTAAATATAATTTATTTTTTCGAAGTTTAAACTCAATAAGAGTGTTATGATTGATTAAGTTTTTCTTTGTTGCCTCTTGATATTTCCTTATTAGAAAAATATACAGCTTTTGATAGATGATAGGAAATGTTTGATTCAGTTTCTGATCTAGGAACTAAGGGAACTCTTAAATTCGCAGTCTCCTTACCTAATATCAAAATAAATGAAGCAGTAACAATAAAACTGGTGATATGAAATAAAATAGCATGTCACCAATGATAATAATAATAATAATAATAATAATAATAATAATAATAATAATAATAATAATAATAATAATAATAATAATAATAATAATAAAAGTATCGCATATCGTTTTTATTTGATAAGGGATAACAAAAACAATAAATTCATTGTAAGAGATCTTTGGCTAGAGCAGGTAAATCATCCTGTAGACAGTCAGTAAAGAGAAGTTGTGCATTCAAACAAAATGATTTATCTAAGAATTATGCTTCCCGTGATAAATAAATTAACTTTATCTATTCTAAACAGCCTTACGCAGCGATTACCGCATTATGCTTATGAAATCTAATAGCAGAGGAAGAATGTAAGTAAAAGTAAAAGAATTGCGAAGCAACTCGTTCGATATCCTCTGCTGTAGCCCGTTTCTCACTGGTTAATTAAGACAATAGGCCTCCGGATTCTGATTACATTCCACCCGGAGCAGAAACCGGCATTGACAATGTGCGGAGTTTCGTCTGAGTAAGCTCTGCTCATTCCTAGCAGAGACCTGGTAAGGCAGAGCAGCAGGTCACTGGCAGATTCCGTTACAGCCCATTGTGTTCTCTTGACCTGCTTGTTATCAATAAATAGGAACACATTTAAACAGCGAAACCAAAAAGGTCTTTAGCTTGAGAAGTCAGCTTCTTAAGAATAGATTAGCTGTCATAAAAAGGAAGTTATAGACAGAATGAGTGAAATAATATGCAAAAGAAAGAGGAAACACAAGATTACCAAATGATTAATAGATATATGTAGACATTTAGTGGGTGGAAAAAAAGGTAAATAGGGGACCAAATCTGTAAAAAGAATAAAAAAAGGTTGTTATATGAGGGAGGGTTCTGTCAACACAAAATCGTTCGATATAGTTGATTGTCGTACATTTCCATGTGTGAACAATTTGCCCATTACGATGGAAAATCTTTGTAGTTGTAGCGTCGACTCGTAGGGAGCGGCTGCGCTATAGAAAGGATTTGTCACAACAATGGGTAGTTTGGTGACAAAATTCCTTTAAAGACGAAAATAAAAATCATCTCACAGAGCAATAACTAGCATGTGCACTGATGAGGAGATTCAGTGTATTCATAGGTGTTTGTATATATATATATATAAACAAAAATAGAATAAGACGTGATCATTAACCTTCATGGCTACTAGTGATGGAAGAGTGATATAAGATTTATCCGGAGGAAAATGATCCAATTTCTTCCTTTCATTCTATTACTCGTTTATGATGACAGTTTCGCAGCCTTCGAAGGTCTGGTGTAGTTCTCGACTCTATGAAGAACATCCCCATTACTTTCTCCCTCTGTCTCATTAACAAATGTGTTAACATTTTTTTCCTCTACTGCAGATTTCATAGACTACAGGAAGAATCTGTTTCATTTAGATACATTCTGAAAATATGAAAGCAATGTTTATTTAAACAAATCTAGCGTAAAAATCGTTATTCAGTAGTAATTCAGTTGTACATAAACACTTCAGCAAATCTTCTTAAAGGTTAGTAGTCAACCTCCTTCTCCACTCTGGTTGTGCCCCACCAAGAGTCAGCCATTAACCAGGCGCACAATTCGCTGTTCAAGTCACCATTGGATGTTTCATAAACGGGATTGAAGATGCTCCAGAAGTTATTCATTCCGAGAAGGTCACCTACTGATATATTTGTTACCCAACCTTCAGAGAACCTGAAACAACCTTACTTGAATTCGGGACAGAGCGTGACCGTTTCCAGGGAAAGGTAGCGTCTAGCATCGACAGTTTCATCACATTTCTTCCACTATCGATAAACAAATCTATATTTTCTCTAATTTTTACATATACCTTTTATAACCTCATTTGTCAAATAATTTACCATCGAAAATTCTAAATAACCTACATATAGGATTCAAAAATACAGAAACGTATGAATAAAAATGTCTTGGACATTTCTGAAGTATTTATTTCGGGGAAAGAAATTCTTCCACGTCAAATAAAATCAAGCTCACAAAAAGCTCAAAACCTCATCTGTAATTCAAATTTCCTGTCTGCATCTTCCATCACTCGAGTTCTCTTTCAGGGACAATATTCCGGGTTATGAAAAATTCATGAAACCTGTTTTCTTTTGTATTGTATTTTATCATCTGTGACTGGAATCTTTTATATTACTAAGATCCATTTTCCTCTAAGACAATTATGGTTCTGACATAGTTTCGAGTTATGAAAGTAAATGTATATAATGTCATATAGATTTTTCCATATATATATATATATATATATATATATATATACCTATATATATATATATATATATATATATATATATATATATATATATATATATATATATATATATATATATATATATTACACTTAGTCTCGTATGATAGCCATATGTTAATCTATCGCATGTTTGGAACTTATTATTGTAATAGAAAATGTCTTAGTTAGTTTTTTTTTTAACTTATGAAAATGACTAAAATTGTTGCTTTGTTGTTTAATTTCTTACCTTCCCAACAGCTGTTTCAGCAGTTATTTCACAGCAAGTATCAGGGTCGGTAATTCTGCAATGATACTGCAATTCCTTTAGAAGGCCGGTAAAATAATAAAAAATAAAAAACAAATTTTCTCTTTCTGTGATTTTCGTTTCTTTTAAACGAAATGGATGTTCTGCCTTCTCCCTGAAAGTCGGGGTCATTCCACTTCCAGAGCTTAAGGTAATCCATCGCCCGAGACTGTAGCCTGCATCATCTTTGAAGACGCAGAAACCTGGCCGCCCACATCCCAGAGAGTGGAAGGTCTGTTACGAAAGGCATGAACAAATTAAATTACATTACCTTACCCTTATGTGCGGTAATCATAATTGTTTTAGCTTTCCCCCCATAATGAAAGAATAAATTTTCCTTAACAGTTTCATCATAAAAAAATATGTTAATCCTATTACATTTGATCTACTGAAAAGGTGTTAACCAAAACCCCAGTAAACCAGTAAACTGTTTAGGTCTTTATTTCTTAGAAGGCCCCTTCAGCTGTTTCCTGGTTTCCTTAAGATAACAACCTCTTGATTCTTTCATGAAATTGAGATAGAAACGTACACGATAACAAGTCCAGTTCTAATAATTATAGAAATAAAGATAGCAGTGCTTTGCTAGTAGGTTGGTAATTAAGTTCCGCGTAATTATTCAGATAATGATATAGAAACACTATGGAACGAAACAAGGCCTATTGATTCTCTTAATTAACATCCCACTATTTTTATTAATGAATTGAAAGAAGGTTAACTATAATGCAGCCGAGAAACAAACAGGCATGATTGACAAAGCTTGCTGACAGAACAAATACATAAGAGAAAAAACGCTTTCGTTTCCAGCTTGTGTTAACACATGCATTCTGCTTCATGTGGCTAGTTCGGATCTCCTTAGAAAGTAAACTTACGAACACTGGGAGACAAATAAAATTCGTTATTTTATCTGAAGCGCTCTTCTGTCACTTGAAAAGATAGGAACAGAAGGATGGTTACTAGGAATATTGTTAGTTGATTAACAATTGTTCCTATATTTTGCAGATCTATTTTAAGTGAATAAAAAAGGATGATCGTTTTTGTTATTGGACTAGTGCTTTTATCCGGGCTTGATTGGTGCGAAATAGTGTTTTTTTTTTTTATGTTGCTTGCAGCATATTTATACAGATAATTACTCGTACGTTGCCTTGTTTTCGGAGATTATGTATAGCCAGGAACGATTTCATACCACAATGTTGTTACTTGTAGACTGAAAATGATGATAACAAATATAATTACAATTGATTCTATTGTGAGTCACAACAAACAAAGTAAGAAACGTTTCTTAAATGTTATTTTGCTTTAATTCACCCTGCACTTGCTCACATGCCTCAAGAATAAGAATATTGTCAGAGAGAGAGAGAGAGAGAGAGAGAGAGAGAGAGAAGAAGAAGAAGAAGAAGAAGAAGAAGAAGAAGAAGAAACTGTCTTTATGCAGACAGCAGAGAGAAAGGATCTTGGTATCCATGTTAACATACATTAGCCACACGCATTTAGGCCGAAGCGAAGAGTAGTGTTTCTCACAGTAAGCAGTTGTAACTTTACTGTTTCGTTGTAATATGAAAGAGAACTACAGAGCTCTTTAGGGAAGAGGAGGAACAGGGGGCGTTAATGTGCAAATGCAGGCCCAGAGCATGGTAAGTCTCTCTCTCTCTCTCTCTCTCTCTCTCTCTCTCAACTCGTGCTAAAATGTCGTACCCGTTCCCAAGGCAAACTGATAAATGTTTGATCCCTAGCTAATGAGAGACGGGAAAGTAAAAAATTAAGTTAAAATTAAGTTTTCTTTTCCAATGCAAGAATTTTGTTTGTGTATGCCTTTATTCGCTTTTTGTTCGTAAACTTTCCATTTGTTTATGTATTTTTAAGAGAGAGAGAGAGAGAGAGGAGAGAGAGAGAGAGAGAGAGAGAAATACTCTCTAAAAGCAGCTTGTATAATCTCAGCAAGGACTAATGTGAACAAACAAATGCGCATCAGCTGAGAAATCCCACCGACCTTAATGAAGGTTGGGGAGTCAAAGAAAAGCCTTATTATCCCAAAAGCATTTTATTTGTTTTATTTACTATTTCCAGTAACATAGCGCCACTGACATTCACCTCTTTTATATTAATTTTTATAAAGACAAATATTGGCCTCCTCTAAACTCTTTTAGTACAGTGAAGTCTAGTGATTATAAGAACAACGAGCCACTACAAATGAAAGAAGGGGAATGAGTGCTGCATCATCAGGCAAAGAAAGAGTAACAGCAGGAGAGGAAATTTTAGAGGAATCTTCTTCTAAGGCAATTTAAGCTATCTTAAATTCGCTTGAAAGATCTACGTATGTTTTAATACCAGCAGGTGGGCCAAAATCCCAACACCATTTTGATGGTTACTTCTCTTTTGCATCAGCAACACCATTATTGAATGCTATTGCTTTCAGCTATACCATCTGGTTTTTAATTTATTTTTAATTCAGTCTTTTCTGCAGACTTATCAGCTTTATTCATTAATATTCTTCATAAATCAAATGAGGTAAGCGAATAGCCTTTCGTACATAAAAAAGAAAATAGTAGGTAAAACTATAACAAAGTACATTTACTTCATATTTACGTGATCATTCACTTAAGGAAGGTTTGACATAAACATCAAAGAACCTTCTACATTGACAAAAGAACGCCACTCAGACGAAGAAAGTCCCATAAGGGAATGGTAAGATCAGTTTGCGATTTATGGCAGACAAACGGCACGTATGACACCCACAGAGGAGAGGAAAATATTAAGAGGGATGTCTGGCGTAACGAGGAGGGTCAACAAAAGTGGTTGAAATAGCAGAGGAAGTGTAGGAGGAGAGATGAGATAGTACGGAAAGAAGACCATTTTGGCAGGCATACAATGGAGATGGCAGTGAGGGGTAGAAGACAAAGAGGAAAACCAAAAAATAGATGGAGAAACTAGGTGAGAGAGGCCTTTAGATATGACAAGGGACTTGCCGAATCAGAGGCACACTATAGAGGTAGATGGAAGCGACTCATCCATAATGGCGACACCGTTTAGAAACAGGACTAAGCCAAGAAGAAGAAGAAGAATTCGCTAGTTTTATTTTCAAACTATTTCCATTTGTATTTTTCATATTTCTTCTAATAACAAAACCTCCATTATTCCTTTCGTCCACACTTTTTTTTTTATTTCATCACTAAACTATATATTATTTATCTTTTTCAGGCGACAATACATATTTCGCTTCTTTCTCAAATCATTTTCTTTGTTTTTATTTCTTCCCCATATTTTTTTCTTTGAAATTTGGTTGTGCTCCTGTATTACTTGGTGACTGTCCCATTTATCATGGATACACTTTTTGTCTGCAATTTTATCAGGTATTACTGTGGTTGACTGTCCATTTCATCCAGATATTACTGTGGCTATTGTCCCATTTATCAAGGTATTACTCTCTTTGCTGTCCCTTTATCCCAAGGTATTACTGTGGTTGACTTTTTGTTTCATTGATCCAAGTATTACTGTATTTTGTCTAATCCTTCTATCCAGTATTACACTGCGGCCCTGTTTTCCTTATAGTGGGTTTTACCGTGCTGAATGTGCCCTTTTATACAGGCATTACTATGGTAGTTGTCCATTCATTCCAGACATTATTGGTGACTGTCCATTCGTTTCAGACATTACTGTGGTGACTGTCCAACTTATCCAAATATTACTATTCTATTTCTGTACCTTTTATCCAGGTATAACTTTGATGATTAAACTTCTTTCAGCTTTCTTCTGAAGATTGAAAAAGAAACCCATAAAATTACTGTGTATAACGTGTTTTACTTAAAAGTAATTACATTTTATTTTACTCAACACTCGATTACTTTCAGGCCCTATCTCTGTCCCTTTGTTTATGCTTAGGTTGTCAGCCAGGATTTTTGTTTATCTCGATATATATATATATATATATTATATATATATATATATATATATATATATATATATATATATATATATATATATATCACGATTTTTGATCGCCTCGTCTTCAGTGTCATTCATTTTTACCTATTTGTGCTAGAAGAGCAGCCTTTTTTTTACCCACCTTTAAAGCATTGGGGGGATTGGCATGTCTGGTCTGGAGGGAAAATAATCCATTAAGGACTAGACCTAGTGTAGGGTAAGAAGGGCAGGTCGTAATGGTTATATAGGCTTCTTTGTGGGCTTTAGGTACTCTTAGTTTTAGACCTCTTTTCCCACAAATCTGCTGGCTGTTTTTTGCATCTTTCCAGACAATGCCGTAGGCCGTGTGTGAACGTAGGCTGCTTGAAACGTCCTTTGTCCACCATCATGGCACGTGCCACCCTTGTGACCTTTCCAAGATTAAGATCTTCATTGAGCATTTCATTTAAGCACTAGAGTTCCTCCCCTTGTGTGTGATTAAGATAAACACCCTCCACAATGCATTAGCATATATATATATATATGGTATATATATATATATATATATATATATATATATATATATATACATATATATATATATATATATATATATATATATATATATATATATATATATATATATATATATATATATATATATATATATATATATATATATATATATATATATATGTGTGGGTGTGTGGTGTGTGGTGTGGTGTGTGTGTGTGTGTATGGTGATATTAATCCACATTATGTAAAAATCCGTATGTAGTACTTATATGAAAATATATATTTATTGAACAGTAAATTAAAGCTTTCGACCAACAGCTGTGGTCTTGTTCACTGAAATGTGGTAAATCGTCTCAAGAACTGGCATGTAGGAACACAAACAAACGTTTCTTATGATAGTGTTTTAAACATTATAGATTAGGTAACAAGCAAGCTAATGAACTATTATTAAGTATGAACAGGTGGTTGAGGCCTCGTCCTTTCCAGAATTCTTCTTGATCTTAATTGGGGAATGTTGCTGTTGTCAACTGATTGTACTATGCTGGGTGGGTGCTTTATTGGAGAAATGAACTGTGTGGAGGAAACGAGAGGGAAGCAGCATCATCATTGGTACATCCAATTTCCAAAGTTTGAAATTTTCCCTTTTCTGTATATCCTTTCACAAATAGCTGTATTATCCACAATTCCAGTATTGCCTGTAAATACACAAAAACCCCGATTTTGGCCCTTTATAATTCTGGAAGTAATCAACCTTCCCGGATGAAACTCTGGCGTTAGAGTCTTCTTACTAAGGTCTCCCAACCTGTCAAATTTCATCCAGATCCGTTTAACCGTTCCGGAGATTCAGATATTGGTTTTTGGCGTTCAGGGCATGTGGTAGAGGGTGGGTGGCTGGTTAGTTAGGGCCTCTCGGAGTTTATTTTATTTTATTTTATTTTTTTTTTTAAATAAGACATCTTAAAGTTAATTCAAATTAGCAACCAAATTCAAATACCCCGACTCTCAGTTGCGGACTGCTCACAACATTAGAAGAGACACCGTTTTGTTAATGCGCGCGAATTCGTCCGTTATCTTACCTATCCATTTTTATTTTTAATATATTTCTCGAAAAACGTTAATGGCAGTTCTTCTTTTAAAGCTGTAAATTTCCTGCATTTGGCATGAGAGAACCGTCTTCCAGGAGTAGCCAAACGGTTTAGGATTCCGAAGTTGAAAAATCTATAATGTACCAATTGCATCTATTATTTTTGGTCTTTTTACATGTCTTACTGTTCTATTTGGTGATTTTACATCTGTCTATCAATAAAGCTTTTATGAATTTTTATTGTATTCAAGTCATTATCAGGCAATATTTTAGCAATATCCAGTGACATGCTTTGTAAGGCTAAGACAGGTCTCACTGCTTCTTTCACCAATATGAATTAGATTAAATACACTATATTTAATTACAAATAATTGTTCTTTACTGTTCAATATGCACATTATTTATTTGCTACATATTCATTCTAGTAATTAAATCACATTTATCCTATGATAAGATTCCTCTATCTTTAACTAAACTTGAAACACCTTTTTATTAGCACTTTATTTTAGCTTTTCCAAAGGGGTGTTTTCTGCCCCCCCCCCAAAAAAAAGCACCCCAAAAC
>NC_061097.1:65951938-65954438 GCF_015104395.2 Macrobrachium nipponense | reverse complement strand
ATATCTGCATTTCTACTAATTTCATTTTTTCTGATTTATTTTACTGATTGTTTCATCATTTATGAAATATTTTGCTAAAAATCCATTTTCTTAGTTTTGATTTAATTTCATTATTTGATTTATTTTACTTTGTTGGAAATGCTTATCAAATTCATTTTATTTATCACAAAATTTGATAATAAAAAAATAATAATAGATCTCACTTAATTTACGCAAAAATTAATGGGTAACATAAAGATAAGATCTACTACTACAAAACAGCAAATCGGAAAATGGTCTAAAACTTAACAAATTCAAGTTGAATGTGTGAGAAAAACTAGATTTTCATAACTTATTTGTTTTCGTCGGATATAAAATTGATGAACTACATAATTCCGTAAAACACATGCACTCACAGGCACACATACACATACGGAATAATATTCTAAATACATAAGATGTTAGTATTTCGTATATAATCCATAACCTGCTATTATTGAATGATGTCATATCAAACCTTACTCAATTTGGAACAGGCCTTCCACACCATCAAACATTTCAGGACTGCCGTTTACCCATCCGCGGGAATTTATCTATGAAGGTACTTCAGAACACAGTATGGTGACGAACTACTTGCGTTCAAAGCAAGCAGAGCAAATAAGGCTCCTTTCTCTTCATATTCATATGATGGCTAAAGGTGGCAAAAGACGAGAATGAGCGTCCTTTGTCATGTATTATATTACCTTCTACTTGATTGAACTACTGAAGCTATTTGGCCGGGCACAGAACTGCTGCACATATTAACCAGGGGATCGAAATGCTACAGACATTTGCACAGAGCCAGGTTAAATTAAAGGGCATTATGAAAACATTAGCTGATCATATCAATTACGCTGATGGTAAAACAAACTTCCGTCCGGCCAGCATGAGGCTTCCAGCGTTTTGTCTTTATTCTTATTTCAATTTATTTATTTACTCTTTTATGTTAGAAACTGAGAAAAGGCCGGCTTACTTACAAAAGCAGTATCTACGTCTAGCGGACAAGTGTGACTTCTGAGAGTGACTGTAGCTATTTAAAGCAGATCTATGACAGAGGAGCCTATATGATTTGTCCTTTTATGGGAGATCGCTCGTCTTGGTTTATTTTCATTACCTTGAAATGTTATTGCTTACCAAATTTTAGGGCAGTAAATCGTCTGGCAATGTTATCTTCCTCGTTGGAAAGAAAGCCAGACCGTTTTTTACCCAATAAGAACATATATGTATGGTATCATGACATTTTCCTGAACTAGTGTCCGATAAGGGAAAAACAGCTATTCAAGTCCGTCATATCATTAAAGACGCAGGTAACCAATGGAAAACATGTAAAGATGATAGAGAAAAAATTAAGACACTCACAATATACAAGATTTGTCGAACACTTTTTCTAGATCTTGTTACTGGTTCTGATGTAGCATTAACCACTAATAAGTTGTTACACCATTCAGGATTGGTCAGTTACCGTAGACCAAAATTCACTAGAAGTTACTTTCTATTAGTTATGCGAAGAGAAGAACGTAAAATAAGAGTAGTTAAATAATGTAATTGTCAGTAGCAGAAAGCACCCAACTACCAAGTCAAAAAACCAAAAAAGCCGGTAAATAAACACAATGCAGTGTAATTCGATGACCTGCGAATAAAGGACCTTGAGTGACTGAACGCCAATTCAGTGACGGAAAAGTCAGTGATCCAACGTCAAAGAAAACCACAGGTCGGAAAGGACAAGAAAACTACGGCAGTGCCAGTCAGTTAAGTCTCATAATAATGCATCAACATAAATCAAGAACGTCAGCGGCATTATTGCCATCATTAATAAAAGCGCTCTATAACCTCTAGAATGTAAGATGAACGAAGAGCTACGATTAAAAATCAGTCTTAAAGATTACAAAGACAAAATTAGACAATGCACGTATAATAGATGAAATACAAATAGAAATATAATTAGCACTCGAATTCGGTGTAATGTTAATGAGAATCAGATTGTGTTACGTCTCTTTTAGCTGTTGAGTGTCATGGTTCATTCCACTGCAACTATTTCCTAAAGCAGTTAATCCAATAATGACGACAGTAACTGCGCGCACAATTCATAAAGGGAAATAAAGGGGAAAAATATTTAGCTTTATGTTTTCTTTTGTCGTCGTTACTTACTGAAATGTAGATTATACGTAAACCGGCATTTGGAGTTTACAAGTCTGATGCAAATGTAACTGATGAAATATGTTAATAAAAGCAATGGGTAGAAATTATTTGCAAATATGAAGTCTCGTGTAATATGACATTATCCTCTCTCTCCTCTCTCTCTCTCTCTTCTCTATCTCTCTCTCTCTCTCTCTCTCTCTCTCTTTATTTTCATCATCATTACTCGTTAATACAAAGTTTTGGTCATTTTTGTTCTCGAATTTTAGGTGGTAAATGAATCGTATTAAAGCGTTATAAAATTATTGTCTGGCTGTCAGCTGTCAGTAAGCACTTTTCACCGGTG
>NC_061097.1:65924438-65946938 GCF_015104395.2 Macrobrachium nipponense | reverse complement strand
AAAAGCACAAAGGACGTCGATTTAGTGGCCACACAGAGCGCAGATTTTCTATTCAACATCACTCGTGATGGAATTAACTTTTTTTTCATAAAACACAAAGGACGGTTTTCGATTTAGTGGCCACACAGATTGCGCAGATTTCCGATTCAACATCACTCGTTGATGCGAATTAAACTTTTTTTTTATAAACATATTTAATCAGAAACGCATCCAGGAGCTTTAGGATGTGTTTTGCCATTGAAACCAATTTTCATTTCATTGCTCAGTAATCTGGTTAATTGTATTAAACTAATTTGTCAGATTAACTGCACCCCATTTTTTGTGAAATTTTATTTTCGAATGAGCATTTTTTATGGTTCGGGATATCGGGTGCTTCCCCAAACCCAGTCACATCATCAATGCCTTCAAAACTAACTTGATCAACTTTGTATAGCTAAATGTTGCAGATAAAACTTGAGGCGTTGCACAACTTATCTGTTGTACAAAAAGATATATCCGACTTTTCCTTCAAGTATCTCTTTCATTCTTCCAGATGTCCAAATAAATGGAAGAGGAATTTCTCGGTGACATCTTGTTTCAGCTGTATAGCTTTGCAATGCTTCAGGAACAGAGGCAAAGTTCAATAAGAATTTTCTCAAAAACACGTGACTTTCTCCATTCCCAGTTACCTTTTCGTCTAATCAAGCATCATTTCTGTTAAAGTTATGTCGTTATGACGCTTACGACGAGGAAAAGTTGACAAAAACTTAGGATTTCAGAAAAGAAAATATTATAAAAACAAAGGTCATGTTGGATCACTGCTCTAGCCAAAAATGTAAAAGGAAAACTATCAAAATAGTTTCGAGAAAAGGAGAGTCTATGTGACTAAGCAGGTATGAAGGAGACTCGGTGTATAAAGAGATTCATCCAAGTAATGGAGGAAGAAGTCTAGCAGTTCAGTTTCCTCCCTTTTTGGGTTAAGTAATTGCCTAATTCCTCATGACAACTGAAATTCATCAATGTTCACATATACTCTTATTTACACCTGTGTAAATGATGACTTGAAGCTTATTAGTCTATCTATCCATCTCTCTATCTATCTATCTAACACGTATTCTTTTGTAATCAAAAGCTTTATTTATTTTTTTAATTTCTTTTTTGCTTTTTGAAACTAGATGTTGATCGTATTTTATTGACCATTATAAAATGAAATAGATAAGCACTAAGTTTCTGGAATATGAATTTTGTTGAGCGTATTTTATTGCCTTATTTTTTAAAATAAAAATATAACATAAGTTTCTGAATAAATTTTGTACGTTTCTTTCACAATGTGGGATCAAATGTTTTATTATTTTCTTTTGATCTTAATATCTTGTTATCAATGTTTCTAATTTATCACATACCTTCAGAAATCATGAAAGACGGCGAAAGGTTGGAATGTAAGGCTTCAAACCCAGTCACTTTCAACGGGCTAAACTTTATTCGCATAAGTCAGGACGTTGTTGCATACAATACATGTAAGGTTCAGGGCACAAATGAAAGCACATTTTTATTATCCTATAATGAACTAAACCACCGCTGGCTTTCACACATTCAGCAAAAATTCTGGACACAAGCAACTTATTCAGGAACCTCAGCGCAGCCGGGATTGGCGTTCCTCTCTAGTTTTTCATAATAATTATTATTGGTGTAATACGGACCCCAATAATAATATATATATCTATTATGTATTATATATTATATATTATATATATATAATACATGTAATATATAATATAATAATATATTATATATATATGTAAGGCTCCTAGGGTTTTTTGATTAAATAATTTTATATTGTCCATGTGTTTCCCTGTGACCTGTGGAATGTGGAGAACAGTGTAGAGGTGACGACCTGAGAGTAGCTGACAATGAGATTCTGGGGATGGCGTGAGATAAAAATGATTAGTTAGACAAGTCAATGCACGACAGTTTTATGAACTCTTCTCAAAGTGCCTTTGGGAAACTGGTTGTAGCCAGTAATATGAGGCGTTGTCGAAGTGTGCAATCGTATGTGCGTGTGCGCCTCTTCTATTCATAATGTATCACTCCAGCCAAGTCTATGGGAAGACTTGCACAGAGATTCGTGGGAGGAAGGCAAAAAACCACGATGGCAGATGCCAAGTGTTTTTTATTTATCAGTTAGTGAGATATTCATGGCTGCAATGGGTGAGTTGAATTACTTTAGCCAAGTTGAATTACTTTAGCCAAAGGATGGCTTGTTTGATATATTGTAAGATGTTCCATTTTATTAACTTTGTATTTGAACTTGTGTGTGTACTTACCGGGATGTGTTCTGTATCGTTTGAAACAGACGGATCTGGAATGCGGGGGGGACAAAGAATTCCCAGAGGGGTGTAGACTCTTTTTGGTGACTAGACATTGTACTGTTTTTTGAGTAGTCTGTAAGACTGGATTACTTGATTGATTAGTTTATTTATTAGTTGTTAATAAACGTTAATGTTATGATGCAACTCTCTCATTTTCATTACCTGTTAGAATGGAGAGAGAGAGAGGAGAGAGAGATTCCTTGCCGAGAGAGAGAGTTAGAGAAGGTTATGAGTAATGGGGTCTGCCTTCCGTTTCGTGTCCACGCTTACCTTATGAATAATGGGGGGGGAGAGTCCCCCAGTTACAGTGGTGGCAGACGGTTAAGAAGGGATATAAAAAGTCTTCTTTCTTTTTATGCCTAGGAACGCCAATGTAGATATGGGTTGGCCAGTTAGAAAATAAAAGGGGTTTATGGCTTAGCGATAGTTTTCGAACGACAAAGCTTTTGTGGGATTGTGGAAAATCGTTAAACTGTTAGTTTTCAGTTACTTAGTGAGAAAAAATGAGAAATATCTGTCTGTTAACTGCTCTAAAGGGATGGAAGGATTTTATTGGACTCAGCATTTTTCCCAGGGAGTCAGCCTAGAAGCAGTGAGCGCACCCAGTGGGATGACTTTTGCCCTTGTGTAATGATAGTGTATTCCCTCTAAGATTACCCCGTGCGGGTGTTGTGTTTAATGCATATATCACTACCTTGTTTTACGAGAGATTTGAGATATTTCATGGGAGATTGTTCTATAATTATTACAGATAATTATTCAAGGAGAATCATTACGATGAATTAATGGGGAGAAGTCTTGTGTTAATTAATTGTTGAGTTTTTGTAACTTTGGAGAATATTTCAGTGATTCACGGGGATGAGTTTTGCTGAATCTTGATGAATCTGACTGAATCTTGGTGAATTGTGTTGAAACTTGCTGAACTTTTGCTGAATTTTGTGCTGAATTTTTGGAGAATGGACAAGCATTAACATTGGTGATATTTTTTTGTAACTGATACTGGTGATTTTTGATGTATGATAGCAATTTTTTTTTTGGTGATTTTTGTGATAATGATATTTCTGATACTGAGTTTTTTATATACTAATACGTGGGTGCCGTAATGCTATCAAGGGAGGTGAAATCTTTTTTGAATTTGGGAGGAACTAACAACACATTATTTCTTTTGTTTTCCTCTTTTTTTTTTTTTTTTTTTTTTTTTGTGTTCAGCAGATAATTGCTTGAAACATCTAGTGAGTTACGGGAGATAGTTAATGGTGCCATTGATTTTTCTTTTTCTCCTTTTTTTGGAAGTAGCCATCGCTGACACAAGTTTTTTTTACCAAGGGTTTGATTTGTTTATTTTTTTTTTTCTTTTTTCTCTCCAGTTAGTGTGAATATTTCTCAGTTCATGACTTAGAGTCATTGTTCGGAACGTGTTCGTGTTTAGCTATTTGATGCTATAGAGAAATATATGGGAGAATTTTTTGCACGTTTTGAATGCATACGTAATGGCACTATACATTTTTTCCCTCTGGAATTTATTGTTGTTCCAGAAATTGTGAGTTTTCTTGCACAATACCCTTATTGTATTTGTGACAACTTTGTGAGAGATAGGAAACTTGGTTAAGTTTTCTAGTGACTTATGTCGTAGACATATGGAGAAGTCTTGGCTAAGACACAGTGAATTTGGAGTTCTGTTATAATGACTTGTGGCACATGGGTGATTTTTTCTAGAATTTTTTAGACAGTTTTATTTTTTTTGCCGAAGTTTTTGCCCTTTGTTTTTTTTTTTTTAGCAGTTATGCTAAACGGAGAGAGTTTTTATAGTTTTTGACTATAACATTGAGTTATTCTCTGGAGAATTGGAGTTATAATTGAGATATATTATTTTGGAGAGAAATTGGATTGGGAGGTATATATTATTTTGGAGTTATATTTGAGATATAATATATGGGAGATTATATTTTTTTGCCCCATTGTTAATATTTGCCAATGTGATATGAGCTATGTTTAGTTCAATTATTTTGCAGCCATCTTTGTTGCAAATGGAGACACATTTTTTTGGAGATTATGGGGCAATATTTGTGAGCATGTGATTAGTTGCCTTGAGTGCACATTTTTTTTGGAGGTAGGATTTCATTTTTTAATATTCCTTTTTGGAGATATATTTTTTGGAGCCTTGTTTTGTTCCACATGGAGTTATTGGGGAAATAGAGGTAAATATTTTGTATTTGCCGAAATAGAGGTGATTATTCTCTATTCCTGGAGTGGTGTTGTGTTTTTTTTACTGACATGTGGCTATTAGAGAAATAAGATAATATAATGGGGTTGTTATTAACCAAATGGAGGAAATATTTTTATAACCGGAGTGGTGTATTATTAATATGGTGAAATATATGGAGCTGGAATTAATCTTGGGCGGGGTGACCCTTTTTTGTGTGGTTATGGGAGTTTTTTTCGAGACAAGAGAAGATTTCTGTGGTTCTCTTCTTTGGTTTCGTGTCTATTTAGAGGCGAGTGGCATTACTTCATTAAGAGTCCTATGGAGATGTGTGCATTTTTTATGTTCACAAGTGTATTATTCTTGGAGAAATATAATTTGGGCAAAGTCATGTTGAGAGAATAAGTCGTCGAGACAAATTTTTTGCACATTAGTCATATCCTGGAGTTAATTCTGTGAAATGTGTCTGTTAGACCTTTTTCTTGGAGAATCATGAGTTTCCAAACTGTGTGGTCTGACTAGACAATTCTTATGCTGATGTTAGAGCATACGTCCGCAGTCGATTTTTCTGCTGACAAGCGATGTGATGAGCCGTGTGCTGATTCTTTTCCTCTGATGGTGACAGATCAGAATTTTTGCAATATCTGGAAATGTTGACAATAGCATTTCACGAAAGCGGATGTGTGAGAGTTTGCTTTCTGGCAAATTCCGGGGCTTTACATGGAGCATTTCTTGGGAAAAAACGCGGGAGTTATGCATATTATTACATGTATTATGTATTTTGTGATTGGGGAAATCTTCTTGTGATTATCCTCTGTGAGAGATATAATTTGGGGGATTAAGCTTAAGTAGCATTTCTTTTTTGGAAGGGAGATTTGATTTTACCGGGAGATGTAATTTTTCGGGGGTTGCTGCTTACGTAAATGGGAGTTTGACATTAAGTCTCATTGTAATTAATTATTGAGCAGTAAAGGGGTTTTTGCTGTTAAAAGTTGGAGATTTTTGCTGATTTTGTGGGTTGTTCAAATATCAGAGTTTGAGAGAACATTTTTTGGGTCTTGGGAGGGGTGTTACGTGATTCTTTTTCTTTTTGAGCTCGTTACGATTTTTTCTTTTTTCTTTGTGAGCACATTCGAGTTTGAAATGTGAGTGCAGAAGTCCGTGGAGTTGCTGGGATTTCTGAGTTGTGTGTGTGCTGATGTGTGAGTTTGGAGAATTGAGTTGGAGAACTTGATGTTTTTTTTTTTTTCTTTGAGAGTTGTGATAATGACCTATGATTTAGTAATCATATTAAAGGGAGTTAATTGGGAGACGTTCAGTTAGTATTTCTGACTTTTTTCAGATCATTGTTTGATAGAAGTAGTATGTCTGGGTAATTTTCTTAGATTGACCAGTGACTTGACTGACATACTAACACCAAAAGTCGTTCCCCGACACCAGCAAGACGTCCACCAGCCGTGAAGAGAGGTTGCTGCCATGTTGTCCAGGGTGATTACAAGAATTTCCATGATGGTGATCAAGAGAATTCTACAGCATGTTTTTTGGGGATCTACAGAAGCCGTGAGAAGTCTTCTACGATGAGGGAGGCATTCTGTCTTCCTACAGTTACCTACAGTCTGCTACAGGAGCAACTACTTGCAGACAAGCGAAGAGGGATATTCAAGAATCCTAATGCAGAAAATATGAGAGAAAATGCATCGTGTGTTATTGGGAGATATAAGAGTAACAGACTTTATTTTATAATGCCAGAGACGTGCAGTTTTACTTATATTTTGTTTTAAGCCGGCCAGTGTTTTGTGTTATAAGCAATTTTGCTAGGCGGGAGCTAGCATTTGTGCGAGGCCGAGCTATCTGTAAGGCCTAGGGTTTTTGATTAATAATATTATTGTCCATGTGTCCCTGGTGACCTGTGGAACCTGTTGGAGAACAGTGTAGAGGTGACGACCTGAGAGTAGCTGACAATGAGATTCTGGGGGGATGGCGTGAGATAAAAATGATTAGTTCGACAAGTCAATGCACGACAGTTTTATGAACTCTTCAAAGTGCCTTTGGGAAACTGGTTTGTAGCCAGTAATATGAGGCGTTGTCGAAGTGCATTCGTATGTGCGTGTGCGCCTCTTCTATTCATAATGTATCACTAGCCAAGTCTATGGGAAGACTTGCACAGAGATTCGTGGGAGGAAGGCAAAGCCACGATGGCAGATGCCAAAGTGTTTTTATTTATCAGTGAGTGAGATATTCAGGCTGCAATGGTGAGTTGAATTACTTTAGCCAAGTTGAATTACTTTAGCCAAAGGGATGCTTGTTTGATATCGTGTAAGATGTTCCATTTATTAACTTTGTCTTTGAACTTGTGTGTGTACTTACCGGGATGTGTTCTGTATCTTTGAAACAGACGGATCTGGAATGCGAGGGGGACAAAGAATTCAGAGGGGTGTAGACTCTTTTTGGCTGACTAGACATTGTACTGTTTTTTCCTGAGTAGTCTGTAAGACTGGATTACTTGATTGATTGGTTATTTATTAGTTGTTAATAAACGTTAATGTTATGATGCAACTCTCTCATTTTCATTACCTGTTAGAATGGTAGAGAGAGAGAGAGAGAGAGAGATTCCTTGCCGAGAGAGAGAGAGAGGAGAAAGGTTATGAGTAATGGGGTCTGCCTTCTGTTTCGTGTCCACGCTTACCTTATGAATAATGGGGGGGCGGGAGAGTTCAGTTACATATATATATATATATAATATATATATATATATATATATATATATATATATATATATATATATATATATATATATATATTTTTTAGAATTCAACTTTTCTCTCTACAAGGGGAGAGCTCGTTTTCCCTGTGTGATCAATGATCTCTTTGTGCTAGGGTTCACACACACACACACACACACACACACACACATACACGCACACACACACACACAAACAACAGCAAATAAAAGTTCGGGCGAGAATGAATATTTTTCAAGTCCTTTTTTTTCTCCCATAACAAAACGCGGTGATGAACCCATGCACACACGTCCGTCATGACACACCTCAGCCGTGACGTCACTTTGGAAGATTCCGTCACAGCGACGCTCGTCCGGATTATCTATCACTTGACATCCAAACTTCCGGTCATATGGCCTCCATAATTTTGAGTACTCTTTTTTTTTTTTTTTTTTTAGTAACACAAGTAGACACTGACGCCCTACGCACGCACACACACACATACACACACACACAACACACACACACCACACACACATATATATATATATATATATATATATATATATATATATATATATATATGTGTGTGTGTGTGTGGTGTGTTGTGTGGTGTGTGTGTGCGTGCGTAGGGCGTCAGTGTAACTACGTGTTACATAAAAAAAAAAAACAAAAAAATAAAGAGTACTCAAAATTATAATTTCTCTCATTTCATTATAAAAAAAAAAAAAAAAAAAAACGAAACGAACAAAAGCTCTCTGACTTCCAGAGCTGTCCCTGCTGCATGTGAATTTATGAATGTTTATTTCATCGACGTTTGATCCAAAATCACAGGATTTGTGAACAGGCTTTGGAGAGTTTTTAATGAAGAGAAATGCTATTTTGGTATTTTATTATTGTTGATGAAATGGACAGTTGCTGTGACGATGTGTTTTCTTTTGTAGTAATTTTGTCTTTATTGTAGCTCAACCTGCAAGGGAAAATAGATAACGAATGTCCATTAACAGAACTTAATGAACATTACGTATCAAAAGTTGTCGAAATAGTGCTTCTCGTGATATGATCTCATATCATTTTCAGTACTTTATACACCCACTTACGCAAACTCCAGAATATATATATATATATTATATATATATATATATCTATATATAGATATATATATATATATATATATATATATATATATATATATATATATATATATATATATATATATATATATATATATATATATATATATATATATATATATATATATATATATATATATATATATATATATATATATATATATATATATATATATATATATAGATATATATATATATATATATATATATATATATATACTACAAAAGAAATTCGGATCTTGTGTTGCATTAACACTTCCTATGTGGTACAGATATGCTATGATTTAGCAATCTTATCAATGCATCGGATGTGAACACAGCGAGTGCTTAATATGGTGATGTTGGCTATTTTTTTTTTTTTTCGCCCAGAGACTATGCGAAGATTCGTTCACATTTTAAAAATTGAAATTCGAGGTTTTGGGGGGGGGGGGGTGAGAGTTCACCTCGCCCGAAGCAGTGCCTCGGAGACGTGATCCGAATATGGAGGCCATGTGACCGGAAGTTTGGTTGTCAGGTGATAGATAATCCGGACGAGCGTCCCTGTGACGGAATCTTCCAAAGTGACGTCACGCTGAGGTGTGTCATGACCGACGCGCCATGCATGAGTTCATCACCGCGTGTTTTGTTTGAGAAAAAAGGACTTGAAAAATATTCAGTCTCGCCCGGACTTTTATTTGCTGTGTTGTGTGTGTGTGTGTGTGTGTGTGTGTGTGTGTGGGGTGTATGTGTGTGTGTGTGTTGTGTGAACCTTAAAACAAAGAGATCATTGGTCACTCAATGAAACGAGCTCTCCCCTTGTATAGAGAGAAAGTTGAATTCTAAAATTTTTTTTACTGTCTATAATATTTTTCTTTACAGACGCTGCCCAGCTCATAAAATTATCCATATGTTTTATGTTGTTATGTATTTTTTTTTCTTTTTTTTAAATCCCAGAAGTATTTTTCTTTTTGGCACACACTACGTAATAGGCTTTAAATAGAGATGATTCTGTGTCTCATTCATGAAAGTTTGAATGGCCCCACGAGGGACTTTGGAATAGCAAATGATCAGATGTAAAGAATAATCGAAATGGTGCATTTGCGGTACATGATAATGACAGATTTATGTGACTTGGATAAGGGTGATCATGTCGTTAAAACGACTCTGGCTGTTTAGGTTAAATATGTGAAAACTGGGTTGTATTCTTGGCAGCAATTTGATTTTAGTTCTGCCATTTAGTTTAGTTCCTCCTGTTTTAAGTTCCCGTTTTCTTTGATCTAGTATTTTTTCAAATTCGTTTTTGGGAAGTCAAATTTTATGATTCACATGACTTATACAAGGTAATGTTTTCGTTTTAAATTTCCAAATCTTTTTTTTTTCTAATATCGGAATTTCATTCAGCAGCCTTCTTCACTTATTAGATATGATAAAGATATACATAGGTGGAGAGGATTTTTGGTTTTCTTTTTCAGGTGATCATGGACATCAGCAGAATTCAGGTGGATAGGTAAGTTACGTCCCTTAGAAGGACGTAATACACACACACACACACACACACACACACACACACACACACATATATATATATATATATATATATATTATATATATATATTATATATATATATATATATATGTGTGTGTGTGTGTGTGTGTGTGTGTGTGTGTGTGTGTGTGTATTATGTCCTTCTGAAAGGGGACCGTAACTTACCGCTATCCACCTGAATTCTGCTGCATGTAACTTGATTACCTGAAAAAGAAAACCAAAAATCCTCTCTATGTATATCTTTATATATACATATATATATATATATATATATATATATATATATATATATATATATATATATATATATATATATATAATTTTCAAGTGGTCAGCTGGCCTCCTTTTCCCTTTCTTAGGCCACATTTTCTCCCAGTCACATTAAACATTCTGAAGAAGTTCTGTCAAATTCAGAGAAGCACATACAGCCACTTCACAAGATAAAACTTTAATTGCCTAGATGTAGATTCCCTATTCACAAAAGTACCAGTACAGGACGTTCTACATCTTTTGAGAGAAAAATTAGCCCCTATTCAGATCATTTTCCACTGGTCCTAGACAAACTGATAAATTCATTGTGGAGTCATTCCATAAACAAAAATTCGGGTGCAAAATATTTAGCTATATATACATGGAATATTTTAAAACTATAATTATAAATGCAATAAAACCTAAGGACATGCTGTGGAATAGATATGTAGATTATATCTTTAATATTTTGGGATAATAGTTGGGACAATTTCAACGATTTTTATCTCAAAATTAAATGCATTAGTGTCCAGCATCAAATTTGAAGTTGAATGGAAGCAGATAATAGAATTCCTTTTCTTGTCTGTCTCAACAATTAGAGACCAATGGCGGAATACAAATTTACCATATACTGAAAACCAACATTTTCACCTTCATTCACTATTGTAGTTATCATGACACTTCTATCAGCCTAGCATAGCCAGCTATATAATCTCAAGAGCCTTACGGATTTGTTCCCTGGATTTCCTTGAAAAGAAAATTAAACTAATCCATATGAAGCTGTCATCTTTAAAGTACACTAACCATAGAACTGAGAAAGCGATTGTTAAAGCAAACATCATCTTCTAACCACCCTTCAAAAACAAGACCAGAGAGGTGTCCAACAAAAATATAAAAATCTCACACCTGGACACGATTAAGGCATTGACACAGACACTAAGAAACCCTAACTACTCTGCTTTTACCTACCCAAATACCTTAGCCAAATCCTGATTAACGTCCAACAAAAGTCAATTCCCAAAGTCACAGGAGTATACCAGATCCCTTGCTTCGGCTGTGACCTATTCTACATCAGTTTTATAGGTAAATCACTCCCCAGAGATTAATACAGCACAAACGTTAAGTTAGGTGTGGACAACAGATCTCAGCTATTTTTAACTATATAAATGACCATATCATAATGAAGTGGAATTTGTCATATATATTTATAGCAGCAATGTTGATTCAAAAGCCAGAAGGTGGAATCAGCTTTGATTAAACAAAGAAACACAATCTTTCAAAGGATTGTGGGACCCAAGTATTACAGATAGACTCTTCCTCTAACTAGCGATTAGAATTATTAAAGTGAAACTGTCAACCAGTGTGACTTAGAACGACTGACCTGTGACTTTTTGGCATAAATGCCGCTTTGCTGTAACTCTTCCCATTCATCATATGCATGAAGAAGAGAGACAGTTTGGCCTCTGAAATATAGTATTTACTCTCTAAAATTAAGCATTATTATTCTATTGTAATGAAATATTTTTCACAGTCATATATCTATCTATCTATCTATAC
Organism: Macrobrachium nipponense; assembly: GCF_015104395.2. Lineage (NCBI taxonomy): Eukaryota > Metazoa > Arthropoda > Malacostraca > Decapoda > Palaemonidae > Macrobrachium > Macrobrachium nipponense. The sequence continues at coordinate 65,935,203 of NC_061097.1, read as the reverse complement.
TATCTTATATATATATACATATATATATATAATATATATAATCATATAATATATAATATAATATATATATATTCATCTATTATAATATATATGCATATATACATATATACATATCATATATATATATCATATATATATATATATATATATATAATATATCTATATATATATGATATTATAATATACACGCATACATAATTATAATATATATTATATAATATTATATTAATAATATACCTATATATCCTATTATAATATATATATATATATATATATATATATATATTATATATATATATATATAATAAATATATAATATATATATATATATACCACGCATACCATATATATATATATATATTATATATATATATATATATATATATATATATATATATATATATATATATAGATATATATATATATATATAATATATAAATCTATATATATATATATATAGGATATATATATATATATATATATATTCTTATATACATATATATATATATATATATATATATATATATATATATATATATATATATTATATATATATATATATATATATATATATATATATATATATATATATATATATATATAATATATGTTATATATATATATATATATATAGTATATATGTATGTATAGTCATTATGTTGTCATTACTTTCTCTTGTATTAATATAAAATATTTTATTTTAATTTTAATTTTTATTGAGTATTGCATTAATTTCTTCTGAATTAGCTTACTTTTTCTCGTCACTATTGGTATACTTGTTTAACATTATTATGAACGCGATTGTTTTTGTCTTTTCATGCGTTGAGGGTATGCGTGTGTGTGTGTGTGTGTGTGTGCCTTCGTTGGCCAAGGGGGATTTGTTTACTTCTGTTGGAGTTTGAGGCAGCCGTTGTCTGGATCTTGCGATAAGAGTTGCTACTCTTGCCTGCTATTAACACAGTAGTTGTTCCTTGATACTTTCGGTACCTGCATATGGAGGACATAAGTTAACGCCGCCTCTCACTACTTAGTTCCCAAGGTCGAGGAGGGTTGATGCAACGCCATCAAGATGGCGTTGGTTGATGCCGACTCCAAACAACGAATACCTGTGCTCGACAGGGATCTGTAGGTGAGAGGTGGGATTAACTTATGTCCTCTAGTGGTAGCTGATGTGGTTAGGCACTCCACTGTATGTCCTGATTTCTGGGTTCCTAGGTCCGCGCCCGGGAGCCGACGAAATTATTATCAACTAAAACTTCCCCTTCAGTTAACATATGTGAAAAATTATAATTAATTCTGAGGTAGAGCGAATTAGATATTAAGGACATTCGTAGCTGGCTCTGTGTGTGTGTGTGTATATAATATATATATATATATATATATTATATATATCTATATATATATATATATATATATATATATATATACATGTGTGTGTGTGTGTGTGTGTGTGCATGTATGTATGTATGTATATATATGTAAATATATCACACACAGCAGCTATAATTTTATGCTTTGTTTCAACATCTATACATATCGGGAGGGGAGATTACCCTAGTGGCGTGTATCTGTATAATAAGCATTTTCTTTTGACGTTCCTAGATTTGCAGACAACGATCGAGGCAATTGAAATTCAGAAGGGGAAAAAAACCTTCGTTTTTGCACTGTCTTGGACGTAGTGTCATCCTGACCCTTTTGCAGCTTTTCCCTTTTCGGTCGAAGTTATCTCACGCTGGGTAGAATGCAAATAGAAAAGGTCAGAGTTAGTGATAAAGTACATAGTGTCAGATTAAGTTTTGAATTTTCAGGTATATACGTACATAAATGGATATATTGATAAGGAGTATTAAAATTTTCCTTTCACGTTTATTTGATATGGTTATAAAACTGTCTGAACACTATCATTACTCCTGATCGCATATACGAGGGTTGTCCGTAAAAGAAGGTACCCAAAGATTTTTTACCATGAAAACATGATTATTGGCATTTAATAATACATTTTTGAAATCTTAGACTTTTTCCTATTTTTTGACATAATCGCCGTTGAGATCAATGCATTTTTGCATGCGGTGTACCATCTTCTTTATACCTGAATCGTAAACTCACCGCCGCTCCATGAAGGTAGCTTAAACCTCTACTTTCAGCTCCTCTCCGGCTGGCTCTGAAATGCGTTATGGACGTCTGTACGTTGTCTTTGAATTCTCTTGCACCATTGGCATTCGCCGTAGACTTCACACAGTTGGGAATGAATGTCCACCAGTGCAGTGTTTTTTGTACACACAAAACTAATCACAGAGCGTAATTCGCACTGGCGGGAGAAGCGAGTGGGAGCTCCATCTCTATCGGCTGCCAAGCCAAGGCTGAGCGTCGCAGACAGATCGCTGCAGGGAGGTGGGGGGGGGGCGGCCGGCTACTAGGGAAGGGGGAAGGGGACCAAGCTACACGCCAATGTCGCCGGATCCCGCATAACAATGTTCCTTGCGACTGCAGCTCCTTGAGAACCTTATTATACTGGACAAAGAGAAGACCCAAGTACTTTATTTCTTGTCCTGAAATTTCCACATTTAATATTCTAGCCGTGGTCTTGTTGTATAACATTGCATTTTCTGATTTTTACTTCTTATTTTATTTATTTATTTATTTTTGCAGCTCTTATCTTATTTCTTCGTTGTCCGCTGTTTTCCAGCTTAATAGTAAGAACTCCTTGAAATATAATTGCATATAGAAAATGGCTTTATTCCATTAGAGTGACAGAATCAGCTTTTAACGTTTTTTTTTTCTGGTATCTCTTATTTATATAGTCAACAATTTTCACTCATTCTTCTTTTTTCCAACGAAAATTGTAGAAACTTTATTAGTAAGACGTGGAATGATTCAATCAAATCTCAAAGGTAAAAGTTCAATTTACCGAAACAGGCAATTTTATCCCTACGGTGCTATTAATTATTCAGTAACACCATGAATAGTATCTAATGGAAGTTACAAAGAAAAGATTCAAGAGCATCGTGTTTAATTAACAATGAGAAAGTTTTCCAGTGAATAAAACTTCATAACGTTTAGTAATGTGTCAGGTTCGTGTTGCTTTTCAGGTTTCATTCTTTAATACAAAGAATGAACTCAACTCCCGATGTCATAAAGTGTATTTTCCTCTACCTTGTTGTTCAAAGAGTCATGATCTTAAAAGTGGAAAAGAATGGTAATGGTCCACTTAAAAATAATTGTCTTTCCGGTAAAATGTATTGTTGAGATTATGCAAATTTACTACTTAGCGATTCAGACCAGATAGCTGTGTAGGTTCTTAAGGTACTCTCCTCTCTCTCTCTCTCTCGTCTCTCTCTCTCTCTCTCTCTCTCTCTCTCTCTCTCTCTCTCTTTTGTTTTCTTCTTTCTTCCCGCTCTACTACTTCGACTTTCCCAAGAGAAGATAATTTGTTTCAAAACTTCCCACAACCACTATCTATGCACTGAACATATCAATTACGTTCGTCCTTTTATTACTTGCATATTCTGTGGGAACATTTAGTGTTAGCATCTTGATTATGAGTATTTATGTTCACATATTATCATTATTATTTCTGTTATTACTTCATGAATTATTCATTTCCCATTATATCGCTTTACTTTTTTGTCGTGCTACCCTAATCGTTTCTTCCTATTTGATTCACCATACTTGAATTTTCCTCCACCCAAACAACATCATATCTGGGGCATCTACATGTTCTAGGTCCACTTCTGCTTTATTTTGCTCTCTATTGCCACATCATATGGTTTTCTCATCCCTACGAACCGCATGGTCTTACCACCTCGCCTACTTTCCCTTTCCATAGATTTATCTGTTATTTGCCCAAATAGCTGGCCTCTTTTTTATTTGTTCACTTTCAATTCCCTCCAGCAGTGACATTCCAAGGATCCATCTCAACGTTCTCACCTCTGTCCTTTCCAGGCCTCCTCCTCTTTTCTGTGCATTGCTCATGTTTCTGTGCTATATATACCACTGTAATACTATCACATTGTAAAATCGAAAATCCTTAAGAGTTAACTCGAAATTATTTCTCTGATCGTCAAGGAAACACACACACACACAAACACAACCACACACACGCACACACACACACACACACATGTATATATATATATATATATAATATATATATATATATATATATATATATATATATATATATATATATGTATATATATATATATAAATATATATATATATATATATATATATATATATATATATATATATATATATATATATATATATATATATATATATATATATATATATATATATATATATATATATATATATATATATATATATATATATATATATATATATATATATATATATATATATATATATATATATATATCTCCCTGGCGAAAAAACAGCATCAACTACACTCGCAACTCATTCCACAGTGACTCTGTTCTGATTAATTATTTTATACAATCAAACAGTTGACATAAATATCGAACCATTTTCAGGATATCGTTAATAATTATATATAAGTAATTGTGCATACATGCAAAGAAAAATATGAACGTCTTAAATAAATAAAATGCTAAAACATCGAATCGAGACCTATTGTGTGTGTTGCTCTTCGCTTTGTATACCATTAGTAGCCTAAGTCTCTGCCATTTCCACTACGTCGACGGTGTTAGAATGTTATTCTTGTTGTAATTATTAATATCATCCTCAATATACTGAAGAGCGGATGAAATAATGGTCCAGTGTGTCCGATGATTAGGGCTTCACTTTCATAACTTTTTTTTGTATGGATACAATTATCTTTTCCCCTTTTGTCTTTAATATTTATTTGCTATTTATTTCTCCCTTCTCTCTACCATATTTGTTTTTTTACAGTTCACTTTGTCGACGTCTGATTAAAGATTCAAAGGTCATTTGAACTTATTTATATAGCCATTTGGTAATAATTGATTTCATATTAGTATAATATTGATAATTTTGGGTACTTCAAAAGGTCTAGCATATTTCAAATACTTTACTCTTTATTCGTAGGAATAATCACTGTGTCATAATTATACAGATTATGTTGTATCGCTTTGATTGTGTAAGTATCGGAAACCTATCGCTACTCTCCTTGTATGTTAGTGCTAGAAATAACAAATATTTTATCTACGTAACAGCAGCCACATAATGTTATTATTTCAAATAGTGTAAATTGTAATAAAGACATGAAATAACAGTAAAGATACTGCTATGGTCTTGTAACTGCTTCCAAAAATGGACAATTATGTCATTTAAAGTAGAAATCATTACTGGCACTAAGTGAAATCATTATTCACCGGTGTATTGTGAAAAATTCATGGGACGGTTTCCAGAATGATTTCGTCATCCCTTGAAAGCTTTAAATAGTAAATATTGTTCCTTGCTTTGAGTTCCAGTTCGGGTTCCGTTAAAATGATCTGCGCTCATCTTGACATTTATTGTTACTATATTCCTGAACAGCTACCAATAATTCTAAAACGTGGCAGGTTTTTTCTTGTTTCTTATATAAAATTTTTTTTAATAAATGATCACAAGTTAAATCAGCTTCATCAACCTGAACCTATGCTAAAAAAGCAGATAAAAATTGTAATTACGAATAGAAATAAACTGCTCACAAAATGGGTTCCATGACATTTCTGCATTTCACCTCTCGTTATATGGTTAATTATCATCATCATTCATGAAAATTAAGTTTGAATTTGTCATTTTGACCTAACTCGTCAAATCTCGCCCCATGAAAACTGTACATCATCCTTTCATACATCTGTCAAAGGTGTCGACAACATAGAAAACCCTTTCACAAATATATGGAAAAATCCTGAATCCCATGAACGACAGTACCTGTTTTTTTAGTGCTGGGAGTAGGAAAATCGTCGATGGCCCTGTCTTTGTCATCGTTTACTTCGAACACTTTCTTACAGATGACATGACCTAAATTAGATGATCTACTACTTCGAAATCGATCATTGGCTAGCTTAACTTTCAGACCTCTAAATGTGACTCTACAGAATCTGTAAGCTAACCTAAGCACCTCTAAATGTGACTCTATAGAATCTGTAGCAATCAGGATGTCGTCCATATAAACGAATAAACATTTCCCTAACAACCCGTGCAAAACAGTATTCACTAACCTCTTAAAAGTCATAGGACTACCTGAACAAAACTAAAAAGTATTCATTGTAAACTCCTAATTGGCCCCTTGGGGATAGAGAACGCGGTGAACTCCAATCTCTCCTAAGAGGCACTTGCAAAAACACTTACATGAGATCAATTGAGTAGATGTTTTTACAGACAATATCCGCAAAACAAGTCTGGCAGAAACGCCACTGGATACCTATCTGGAATGGTCTCCTCGTTTAGCTTTCTAAAATCTACACAAAACACACACACGGATCGAGTCATCTTCCTGAGATACTGCCAACAATGGGCAATAAAATAGTGATGATCTATGTCTATTTATTCCTCCCTCCTCCCACTTATTAACCACTTGCTCAACCTGCTCTCTAATCTTAAAGTGTCCTATATGATGGGGATGAAAGTGTACCCTGTGTTCTAACACAACTCATCAACCTTTAATTAAGGGCGACAATATCCGAAAATTTGCCAGAACGTCACTTAACCCTTCTATATATTCTTTATAGTCTGCTTCACCTATATGATCCCTAAAATCTTTCTCTTAACCTCCATTTTTTGCCTCTGAAAACTCATATTGCTATCGTAAAAGTACTACTGAGTCAGTTTCATCACTCCAGTCTTTAGGTCTATAACGTATGTGTTCTGATACCTCCTAACTGAATCATTACAGTTCAACAGTTCCATCCAAGTAACTCCTGTATTTGACACATTATTTATTGAAACTGGGCTCATCTTACCTTTGAGCTTCTCGCTTCTTTCAACCACACACACCTGTTTAGACACTTTGACATCTCTCACATGAACTTTCACCAGACACATCATACTTGGCTCTAAAGTGATTTCTTCTGGTAAAACACCCTTATATATTCTCTTCCCATCAACATTAGGCTCAATATCTCCCTGTAATTGATTATCTACCACAATTTCCTCATTATCCACACTCATGGAAGTATGCCTCTCCATTTCATCAACGCCCACATACGAAACAAAAAAAAAAAAAAAAAATAGGTACCCCAATTGCTATACTTCCTAACCCTCGGTGGGGAAGAGGAGTGCCAAGTAAGAAATAGTGTAAAAAACTTTCTGATCTTTCATTAAACTAATTGTCCTAGACTGAAAGGGAGCATTTAATTAAACCCATAAAAGATTCAAGAATATTATTTCCTAGAAGACACAGCTAACAGCACTCTTCACGTCTCCCTTTCTCATCATATCATTTCTTTGACATAGTTTTACTTTCAGTGGTATTTAGTAAAACTTTAATGATTGTTTTGCTTGACTTTTACTTACACCATCCTTTGTGTGGGGCCTTAGCCTTTTCCTTTTATTCATAAGATTCGCTTTATATTCTAAGGATTGGGGTCAGATGATAGTTCACCAAGCCGGGCGTAACTTGATTACATTTTCAGGAAGATGTGGAGACATTATTTTAATCAAAATAGTCTTACCCTTTGTAAATTGAAACTTAGTGTAGAAGTAAGAGTAATCAACTGATCCCTCCTACATATCCCTGTAGGGGCTAAGTGTAATCTAACTGCGCTTCACAAGTTTAATTTAGACATCACTCAAGTTGTTTTATCGTCATACCGACCGGTAGCAACTGTTCCTACTTTTAAGCGTTTACTTTACCTCCATCACTGCAGCCTCTCTTCCATCTCTCTGTTACCTCTTAATGTAATTGTTGGGGTTTCTCAGTTTCTACTTTTGACCTCTGTATTTCATTTTCATTATTTTCTCTCTGTGCAAACATTCCAACACTATCTTTTCACTACCTTTGGTATTGGATACCAGTGACCGGCTTTATGGGCGAAAATTCGGGAATCACGTTCCCTCCATTCCATACTGAGCACCTCACCTCCATCTGAGGTACAGCATCCATTCTGACAATCTAAAAGAATCATTCGGATTCCCATATGTATTCACAGCATTAACTCTGCACACATTCGGATTCAATTAACATTCCATAAATGTTTACATACATTTTCCATTAAGTTTTGCAGTTTCCATTATGTTCCCACACATGACTGTACAATTTGAAAAATAACAACCACTCCAAACACTTTCATGAAATCATTCTCTATCTTATCGTATCACTCCATTCAATAAGATATGAGATATCCTTTTCTCAGCCCATTTGAATTCATTCGAATTACACTATGGTTTTCACTGTAATAAAATCTATTAATCGCTTTCAATAAACTTGCGCTTGTGCACATGCTCACACATGTACACATAATATGATACGACATTATTCCATGTCATATTTCATAGAAATATCCTATTATGCTCGTTAGTGATCACAACTCGAAGTTAAACAAGTAGAAGTATCAGAGTTCGTTAAGGGTCAGTGCAATAAACTGTTGGGTTTAAGCTGGTAACATAAGATGGCAGACTAAGTTAAAATACAATTATTTCCTGTGGAGATGTGATTCCATTATTTTTCATTTTGGTTGAGACCCTTATTTAAATGTGTAGAGCTAACAATTTCGGTTTGCTAAAGTTAGTAGCCCAAATTCCCAAGTTAATGAATTATTTGGTCGCTATCTGATCAATTTATCTAATCATATTAATTAAAATTTGTATGAATCTCTCTCTGGTAATAATCAGTTAATCATACATTCTATTTCGCATCAGGTACGATGAATACAATATCTTGACGGAGTCGATGAGCGGTCTTGTTACTCCTATAACATTTGTGGATGGATTCATCTTTATAGGATGGGGAAGCTAACTGTAGATAGTCATAGATTCAGCGGCTAGAATATTTAGAAATATTGGAGGATGTAATGCTTCCAATAGTACATTCATATGATCTTTCGTACCCAGAGCGCATATTATATAATTAATCCATGACAATTCTAATGCTCACCAACCCAGTATTCTGAAACTGCGGTTAAGAGCTAGATATTGACGTCCTGCCGTGACCTAGAAGGTTTGCGACCACAATCAAGTGGAAAAACCAGTGGGAATGCTTTGTGAATTCCTATGATTCAAAAGAAGAGAGGACATCTTTGCTGATTATGCAACATTGAAACAGTTCCATAAGTATTTTATCTTCAACCTTTATCTTACTTATGTTGGAAATCATAATTTAATCCTTTAGAATTGAATTTTAAGTATCATATACTTAAATGATTGTCACTTAAAACGTTCATAGATGGTGTAAAATCAGTTCAGATATTGTCTTTCTATAGGATATTAAAATATAAATTAAGGAGCATCACTTCCAGGCAATGAATATCAAATTTGAGATTCCATAATTGATTTATACGGTCAGTAGAAGGAAAATTATGATTATCAAGAATTACATCGCTTTCTGTTTGAGGTTGTTATTGTCTGCAATAGTTGTGACTATAGCCGTCGTCATGATTTGTCGGTAGGAAGGGTAAGTCGAAATTGAAGGAGATAAGATCAGAAAAAGGGATCCATATCGAAGGTTAGGTCAGAGTTAATTCCACCTCGCAGATAGGACTCCGGACTTAGTAACGCTCATCATCATCATATCTTATAACGCCAACATTGTATCCACTGCATAGTAGCCTGATTACATCGTTAGAGGTCCAAAATCTGACAGATTACCTATGTTGACACCATAAAGTATATGATCCATTGTCTGGATGGGATGACTACATAAGGCACTCAACAGAGGGGTCAAGACCCTACTTATAAAGATTGTCTCCATTCTTTCCAACTCTAACTCTTGCTCGATTAAGCGTAACCAAATCCTTTCTACTTAGTAACACTGATGTAACTTGGATAGCTGACTTTGCTGAGTAGTTTAAGAGTCAGATTTTACCAGAAGTATTTTTGTAATAGAAGTTTAAGTTTTGCTATGATATTATTGAAAGATGTTGATCTTCATTATGATTATGTATTTCTTTTAACGTTTGAAATTTGAGCTCGTGAATTTTGCCAGTTTTATGGTTTTTGTTCCTATCAGTATATTTAGGAGTCCTCATTGTTAATCTTGTTCGAATTCAGTTTAGTTAGGCTTTGCTGGTATTAGCTAGGTACCCTAGCAGACACTGTTACAGATGGACTATTATATACACTTTATTGAGACTATCACAATGGGTGAAAACACGCGATCTCATGGCATTGAGTCAGAACAAGAGAGAGAGAGAGAGAGAGAGAGAGAAGAGAGAGAGAGAGAGAGAGTGAATGAGAGAGAGAGAGAGAGAGATGAGAGAGAGGAAAGTGTGGTTGGATTCAAAGCCCCATACCAACCCCACCCAAAGCTGGAAAAAAAACAAAATGATAAAAATGACTGCTCGTTGGCAGTTGGGTTAAAAGCAAGCTCAGAAACTCAATCCAAAACTCGATACAAGGAGGAAGGAGGGGGGGGGGAGTAAAGACAGAGAAAGCGGTATATTAGGCGTGAAGGATGTCTTTTTAAAGGTGTGTGAATAATTGACGCATTTCTCGGCTTAGACGAGACTTGTGCACATTTTACACCCTCTGTCTCTCTGTTGACTATTTCTTACGGCCAAGTTTTAAACTTAGTACACATAATTATTATGATATATATAGATACAATATATATATATTATATGAGGATATATATATATATATATATATATATCTATAGGTCTAATTATATAGAATAGC
>NC_061097.1:65879438-65916938 GCF_015104395.2 Macrobrachium nipponense | reverse complement strand
TATCTCATGGAAGTATACGAAGAAAAATTAAAGAAATTTAAATAGAAAGTAGAATGAAAATTTGGGAGCTGAAGTAGGAGGGTATGACAATTAGGAAGACCATTATAAAAGAGGCAGAAGGAAGAAACGTAGGTACATGAGCGCACAACCATGGGAAATTTGTTCTCACTCTTCATAAAACAAATTGGGTAAAGACTGACCAACAGGTAAAGATATCAAAATAATTAATAAGGTATGGGGAGTACAGTTCTTGGTATTTGAAGAAGGAGGATCAAGCTTCCCAATATCACTTTCACTATAGGAGAAGAAGGGAATAAATCGTTAAATTTTCACGAATGACGAATACAAAAGGCCACAGAAAATAAAATAAAAAGACAGAAATAGATATTAAAAAGAATAACCCAAAGCTTATTCAACAATTCCAGGTCTGTGCCATTTCCAGGTAACAAGAGATTCTAGAAATATAATCGGATTTCATAAAGAGCTCGTATTATATATGACAACGTGAGATAGCAATAGCTTTAAATTTATATTATTGTCAACTACATGACTATTTTTCAAGTTTCGCTCGCCCCTCTTACCCATCTCTTTCTCGCTTATGAAAGCCTACCACACTGGATATCTGAGGGAAACGTCTATTCATTATGTTTGATCCACCGTATAATTGCTATATTTTCGGCATTATTCCTTCCATATCAAAATAAAAAACAAGAGGGTGGGATGAAAGGGTGGGCGCGTATGACACGGGAACCAGTGATTTACACTGCACAAGATCTCACACAGGATAAGAGAGCATTAGCTTCAGCATGATTTAACTTTTGCCATCGAAGTCATGCATCTCGCGAGACAGCTCATAAGCTCTCAGACCGCCAGTGGAAAAGTCCTCGGAATGAGTCCACAGGAAGGAATGAAGGGAAGCACCGGCTAGCTCGAAACTGGAGCGAGTCATTTTGCTAATCGAGTTTCCGTAAGTGCAAGGGAGAACGAGCTTGATGAATGTCGAAATGCCATTATTTTTCATATTCATTGATACATGATATGAAAAAAAGATGATTAAAAACTACCTAATATATGCAATGAAGAATAAGTGATAAAAGAACACAAAAAGTGCCGATAGTGACTTATTTTCATTTTTGTCTCCTATAAAGACTATTCAATTTCAATTTGCAAAGTTGATCCTAAACATGAATGCTCTTGGCTGCATCCATTTCCACTTCAAATCTTCAATTGATAAAGGAAATCAGGGACAAAGTTTCCCCTAATCATGCTTCCGGAAATATTCCTTTAGCATAGATTGAAATTGTAAATCTTCCATTCCCAAATTTTATAAAAGAAACGATAAAAACACATTTTGTCAATCAAACGCGCAGAGATATAAAATATTTCTTTGGTCTCTGTCAAACGTACACTGAAGTCAAAGAAAGTCAATTGGCTGAGTCAGAGAAGGTTCTCTTATTGCAAATTTCTCATAAAAATATATCGTCAACAGATTAATGTTGGAAGATATTAATAAAAAAAAAATGAAGACAATGTTATTCGGTCACTGAACGGATTTACCAATGAAATGTCTCAGTGACTGTATCAAAGAGATGTTGTCCCAAGTCAAACTTTTCACAAAAAATTTGGTTTCAGAGAGAAACTATGCCTTATTGAATTTGTACAGAGCAATTGCTTCCTTTATTTACCACGTTCAAATAATGGCTCTGGCCCCGGCAATGAGAGGCTCGTACTATCTAAGCATAGGCGGTCTTTCATCTGTTGTTTTCTAACCTATTTTGCAAGTAACTGCAGGTGTTTAATCATACTTTAGTTGTTTTATATTTATATTATATTATTATTATTATTATTATTATTATTATTATTATTATATTATTATTATTATTATTGTCCTTTCTATCTCAGTTTTTAAGCATGTTGTAACCTTTCTTTCTGTGAAAGTTGCTCTCAAGATAATGCTTTTAGTTTTTGTAAAGATGGCTTTGCCTGCACGTCCGCATTTTTTTTTTCTTCATCCACCCTCACATCTCAAAAACTACCGAGGTTGAGGGCTGTAAATTTGTATGTTCATCATCCACTCTCCAATCATCCATCAAACATATCAAATATCAGCCCTCAGGCCTCGGTAGGTTTTCATTTTATTTAAGATTAAAGTTAGCCGTGATCGTGGGTCTGGCAACGGTATAGGGCAGGAAACCAACGGGCCATGGCTGAAAATTTTATGGGGCATGTTCTTACAGTATTATACGCTATACGAAAACTCGATTACGTCGAAGAAACTTCGGCGCATTTTTTTTTTTACTTGTTTTTAGTTTGATTTTCATTTAATGCTTGATGGAGGAAGGATGAGTGGAAGACCTGGACTGAGATTGGTGATTGAAATAAAAGGGGTTTAGAAAGAAGGAGCATCAACATCCATCAAATTTGTTTATTTATGAAATTCAGGTTATATTAGCGCGATATGGTGGGGTGATGGTGAAGGTGGGGTGCCACGGTAATTGATTACATTAGTTATGATGCCATCACTAAAGAAAGATTGAGAGCACCTTCTATGGTCTAAATGTTTATTATTATTTACTGTGTAAAAGAAACCGTTACTTAAATAACCTTATCCACTTAAACCATAAAGATCAAATTTAGACAGATGGCATCGAAATAAGGAACCCATACTCCAATAGTGGTAGATAAAAAAAAAAATCCAAAAAAAATTTAGAATTATTGTCATTTGATTCAGAGAAACTTATCAATGCTATTTATCCATTTAACAGCATTTTATAGTGTATTGAAAAGGAAAGCTTGAGATTAAGGCACATGAAAATGTTATAAGACTTTCGTAATAGGGAAAGATACTGTTTGTTATGCAGTGGATCAAGCAATTTGAGGACAGTGCAGGATCATCCACCCCACAAAGATTTGGCTGACGCTCAACCCCACAGTCTCCAGAGTACATAACTTACTGCAAAGGATTTAGTAGACAAAAAACTTTTATTTGAGAGAACTCTCTGGCCCCTTTCTTGAGTATATACGTAGTTGCCGCGTCTTCCTCTTCCTTTAAGTCCTGCCCTTATAAACAGAAGCCGTTGAATTCCGAGTTTCATCTTCTGGCCTGACGTTATCATAGGGTCTATGCATATCATTGTGTATTATGTACTGTAGCATCCTTAATGATGAATTTCTATATATAGTTTTGCAATTTCATATAAATTCAAAATATGTAAAATGACTAGTAAAAATGCGAAAAGTATCAGACCTACAATATTTAAATCAGGTGTGTCTTCTAATCTTCAAACTAATTCATTTTATTTCCCATAGAAAAACAAATATCTTTTAGGTTATGCATTTCCATTTTCTTATTGCCTCTCATTTGTGTTTTCTTATTGCCTCTCAAACGTGTTTCTTTGTCAAAACTGTCAGAAATGAATTTTTGCTCCATATATCCAATATTTTCCTTAACTACAATGAAATTTTGTGAAATACAGGGATTTTTTTAATAATGCAAAAATTTAGTAGTATTTCATAAAGAACATTTATCAAATGGTTCTACGTGTGTTAAATGTTGATCTAGTGATGGTGCTTTAAGAATGGCATCTTCAGAAAAACATCCTCAGTTTTTCGTGGGTTAAGCAGTTTAACAGCTCCACAAATTACCTGCCTGAAGTTGACATGAAAATTGGCAGGGTTCGTCAAAACATATACCACGTTTTTAGGTTTACTGTTTAAATTTCCAAAGAAAATAATGATAATAATTTAAAAAACGGACGCAATTTCAGCGAAGAATACATATGCCAAACACTATCCATTTCTTGATTTTATCTGGTCAAAATGATTAACATCTGATACTGGATAAATGATGGGAACAGAGCAGTCCGACTTTAATCAACGGTCAGTCCTTCTTTCATTTGCGTCATATAACATTTGGGGGAGCACATACCTGCAACCTTCCAGTACTGTTTTACAATCATAGCAGTATATTTTATGTACGAAAAATATTAATGATGTTCAACGAAGCACTAAAATAATGTGAACTACCTTGACTCCCAGTTACCGTCAAAGTTGTGATCAATATGTAACTCGTTGGCTTCGAAAGTCATCACAGGTACTTAGTTACCCTCCGATTGGCTGTTAGAAAAAAGTATGCGGGAATTTTTTTAAAATTTATTAGATTCGAACGAATCCACCCTTTGGATTTTTCAGTGTTTTCGAGGATCGTTATCTAGGGCTAATATTTTCTTGGGGTGGTCATATCATTAGGATATTTACAGTCTTTTGTTTATACTTTTGCGGTAATCCCCAAGGGCTTTGATTAAACACACCTCAAGGGTGGATATATACCGGGTTAATATCTGTAGGGCTCTTCAACAACATTAAGATGGCCTGTAGGTCTTGCAGCTTGTCGTATGAGTTGTTCTTTGGGGACATATTGTTTTAATACAATCAAGTGAATCATAAAAACAACAATTGCTCAAACGAGCAAAGAGAAAACGATTATTTAGCGATAGATTATTGTAACAAGGGTAAAACTTTTTTTAATTTGGTTATTTACATTTCTGAAGTTATAAATGAGTATTTATAATATATTTTTGTATTAAACTATTTTTCGAACAATTTTACTGCACTTTTCCTATGCGTTTTATTTCTCCTTGACCTTTGTCAACATCTACAGTATGCTTCTCTTTTATTTTGCTTATTTTATAGTGCATTAGAAAGAAAACTGATATCTAATATTTCTTTACGACCGCATGAGATACATTATCGTGTTTCATCTATTTATCATTATTCATCATCCTTTTGTTCTTCTTTACTGCCCATTCCCTATTCTTCATTTTCCTACTCCTCTTCTTTCTGTTTCTGTATTTCCCCAGTACTCGACATTACAAAGCTGAATCGTCGTCAAAAGAATTTAGTTGACCTTTGCAAAGGGTACCACCTCTACCCTTTTCTGAAATGCTCTTCCACCATGATATCAAACACATTTCTTCTCACTTATTTGAATCCTCTCAGTGCAAAACATTTTTAAACTAGGGTCTGTTCTACCAAGTTCTCTTTTGTTTATTCAGGATAAATTGATCCCTTGAAAGCGCTATGTCAAAGTAAATAGGTCGGGATCATTTCCAGCAGACTGTCGACACACATTCTTACGTCACACCTCTGTCTCTTCAGTCATCAGTTTTTAACACATTTCTTGGAAAAAAAAAAAAAAACTGCAAACAATTTACCCCTTTGGATCCCCAGCACTTTTCCCTATTAAACGTTTGTCAGTAGACCCGTATACTTCAACTTGCCAAGCACGTTAAATAGCAAACAAAAGGTCCAGATGAACATTGATTGTCCTTTACTAATCTTATTAATAGGATGCAAAACTTATAGTACGTCGAAAAAGTACGATGGCATAATAAATAGTGATTCTTATTCTAATACGATTCGTCTCGTTTTCAAAATGTTTATTATTTCGGATAAATAGTTAATTGATCTCAGCAAGATATGAAGCTTTGTTTGAGAGAATTATTTAAGTTACTAAAACTCTAGTCGCCTAAACTCTAACTTCAAGAAAACTTTTTCTTTTCCTTAACATTTATCCCTCTTTTGGTCAAACCTCTTGTGATCCACTGTTTCTCAGCGTGCAATTTTCTAACAATGTTGCATGAGAAAAAAAAAGCTATGCATAAATACAATCTGTTCTTTAATGGACAACTAGCAGTGAAGAGAAGAGAAAGTTTTCGCCTTTAAAGAAATGAAAGTTAATCGGAAAAGCATAGCGCTTTAAACAGTGTTTTCGTGTATGAAGGTTCAATGGGGAGGAAAATTTACAACGGAGGGTTGTTTGTTATTCGAAACTTTGAAAAAAATCACGATATTTGTATTCAACAATAACCTATTATACTAACATTTCCCCATTTGCTTTCTGTATCTGTATCTGGCGGCACTCACCTTCGCTTAGCATATCACACAGGCTGGATAAACATTGAACATCTTTGTTTTCCAGTTCGATTCGCGAGATGAATCCCGCTTCGAATGATTTTTTTCAACATTTTGGCAGACGTTTGATGCGCGGCCTCCAAGAGAGGTTGTACTTTGTTTCGGAACCCCTTTCTGTTTCCTCGTTCTATTAATAGATCTCAATTCTTCTTCTGCCTTTTGTCGCATTCAAATACATTTTCAAGCCGTCCCCTCTAAGATTTTCGATTTGTTTACTTTTCTAAAATTCTTGAATCACTTTGCTACCATTCTATGATTCTACAACATCTGCTGTTGTAGTTATCGAATGAACAATCCTTTTCCACGTTTTGTTCTGAGTGGTGTTGTCCAGTGTTCTGTCCTCAGACCTGTGACCTTCAGCCGACTTCTTTTCTTACGGACGATTCCGCTGAGATTTTACAACGAATATCGAACTAATAATCTGAATTTGAATGCAAATCTGAAGAGAAGGAAAGTATGTTTTCCTCGATAGAGTGGAATGAAATTGCACTTGTCCTTTCGCAGGTTATTTATTTTGGATTCCATTCTACTTTCCTATCAGATATGCTTTACCATACTGAACAAAATTCAGGAATTTCTCTCAGTCATTCAAGTGAACTGGGGCTGTCGATATCCTTCTTAAGTATCCCTATTTCTCCGTCTGCCTGTTCTCATGAACTTCAGGTGCAGTGGCATGAGAGCAGTTAACTCACAGGCCGATGGGACCCCAGGATTCAATTCTGGAAACCGAGGAGGAGGAGGGACGTAAGCAGTGAATAAAAAAACTTGGTTGTTAATTAATTGATAAATGTGGGTCGCTACTAAAATGAGGACTAGAGAGAAGGAGAAAGAATAATCATCAGACATCAGAGACCATTACTCGGTCAAAATTTAATCGTCATATACGAGGGTTAAACCATTCCTAAGATAGTGATAAGAAATGCGATCTCTCTCTCTCTCTCTCTCTCTCTCTCTCTCTCTCTCTCTCTCTCTCTCTAGCTTCCACCAGGTTCAGGCTCCTGTGGGACAGTGTCAGTCTTTTGTTTTTCAAGAGAAATATGAAGTTATTTTGAGACCATTCTATTTCGAACAACGACTGCACACTTCTCCTGCACCCCGGAGTTCCTCTTCATCTACATTCGTTGCTCGACACATGACGGAGATTGCTCTTTACATATATATATATATATATATATATATATATATATAATATATATATATATATATATATATATATATATGTATGTTAAGTACAATATCACATTACCGTGGTTCATATACATACATCGAGCTACAATGTCCTTTAATATCTAATTCGCTCTACCTCGGAATTAATATATTTTCATATATGCTTAACCGAAGGGAATTTTTTTCTCGATAATAGATTTACCTGTACCTGGGCGCGAACGCAGGAGACATTCAAATCCAGGCACGTCACTGAAGCTCTTCCACCCACCACCCGCGAGAGGCCCAAAAGTTTATGTCGTCTCTCCCCACCCTCAAATACCTCTCGCGCTGAGGTATTCAATACGTTGGTTTTGGAGACAACATCAACCGGCCTCGACTCCGGTATGTAAGTAGAGCTTTTTTTTGACAACACGTAGCATTTTACATAAGTCATATCACATTGCCGTGATTCATATACATACATCGAGCTACAATGTCCTTTAATATCTAATTCGCTCTACCTTCGGAATTAATATATTTTCATATATTTTCTATATATATATATATATATATATATATATATATATATATATATATATATATATATATATATATATATACATATATATATATACATATAATATATATATATGTGTATATATATGTATATATATATCTATATCTATCTATCTATCTATCTATCTATATATATATATATATATATATATATATATATATATATATATATATATATATATATATATATATATATATATATATATATATATATAGGGGCAGCAGAGAAAGAGAGAGAGAGAGAGAGAGAGAGAGAGAGTGCCAGGGTAATTTATGATAACTGTACTTCATTCCGTCAGCCTATTGTCATTTAACATTAATTGGAACAAAATTTAATTATAACTTTCAGCTGCTGCAGCAACAATAGAATTAAGAAAATTAACCACTGATACTTTTTTTTTTATAGCCGACAACATTATAGCTAATAAATTTCTATACTGTTACTCTATTTGTAGATATGTAAGTTCACTCCTCTTAATCTAAAGTGTAAATTCCATTCCATAACAGTCACATATCTCGAAGTATGAGCATCAGAAGGAAGAGACCGACCATTCCAGAATTATGATTTAGGACATCAGATCTTTAATGTTACCTTTACTCTTCCTCTACTTACAGCGAAACTAACAGAGAAACAGAAGCCGTCCTAATATCAGCTGATACTATCAATGGTGGGAAACTGATCCGGCCTGATGGTCATAGCCGCTGTTATTACAAAGTAATTTCTAATGAACTCTCTGACATAATCTCCAAAGATTCCTTACTGCGTATCACCCAAAGCTTTTCATTTCTAGTAAAACAAAATTAGTGAGATGGCTTTGTCTGTCCGCCAGTACTTTTTCTGTTCTGCCTTCACATTTTGAAAACCACTGAGGTTAGCGGGCTGCAAATCGGTATGTTGATCACCCACCCCTCCAATCATCAAACATAAAACAAAATTGCAGCCCAATATCATCAGTAGTAGTTGTTTTATTTAAGTTTAACGTTAGCTATGATCTTGCGTCAGGCACTTCTATAGGTGCCAGTAACACAGGCCACCACCGAACCGTGGCTGAGAGTTTCATGCAGTAATATACGCTGTACAGAAAACTCGATTGCGCCGAAGAAACTTCAGCACATTTTAAATTTGTTTTCTTAAGTAATTGTTTATCCTTTATAGCTTCATTTATGCATATGGGTTAATTTCCCCAGTCCATCAGTAAGGACTATAATTATCAGCCAGGTGCAGAGTAGCTCCGCTTTACTCCAAATCGACAGACTGACAGACAGACCAGACAGACAGACAGACAGACAGACAGACAGACACAGGCTGACGAAGCAAACCAAAATCAGACTAACTCCCTGGCTAGAGTTGGAAAGCTGTATCATTTTATTGATTATTTATTCACCAGCTCCCTTCCAATGGCCCAAAGGTCTCAGCATAATCAAGACCTTTGTAATTCGAAAACCAAAGAAGCAAAGAAACAGTCAAGCTGCTAAACATCAAATGTAAATATTAAATGCATAAAGGAAGGAAGGTAATAATACTAAGCTTATTCATCTAGAAATAGAAGGGAAGCTGTTATTGCTAGGGAATATTGTCCCTAATTTCTCTTAATTAATAACCACGGCTAAGTTTCAGCATTGAGGTTGCCCTTAGTGAAAACGACACTGAAACATTGTATTGGCAATTTGTATCCCTCTTGATATTTCAAAATTATTCCAAAGTTAATAGGTGAACGCTAGCAAGGAAATAAAAACTCTCTCTCTATCTCTATGTCTCTCTCTCTCCTCCTCTTTCTCTCTCTCTCTTTCTCTCTCTCTTTTGATATTTTACTATGAATTTTATGCGACGTCTGTAATTCCGTCTTTCTTGACAATCTTATGCTCTTCGTATGTCTTTATACTCATCTATCACATCTACGCTGCAATGTCTAATCCCCCCCCTTCCCACGCTCACCCCATTGAAAATATCCCTCTTCAGTATTAATGCAAAAGAACACCTTTGATTCTCCCTTCTAAGCGATGTTTTACTACTGTTTTTGATATGTTTTCTTTTTATGAGCGACCTCTTCGTATCAGGGTCCATATAACCCAGCAATTCCATTTGTTGACCTTACCTCATAATTCCTGTATCAAAAAGTCAACAAAAAGAGAAAAAAACTTCTAAAGTCACTGACCTCAATTCAAACATTAGCTAAAATTCATTATCGCTATTCTCCTGCATATCTCAACACATATCAAAAAGATATACAAGATGCAGCAACGGAACAGATACTTGTTGGTTTTGGCCTTCACTGCGCCTGATTATTCCCTCTTCGGGAACTTTAAAATTATAACATTGGTTTTTTCCAGCACTTTGGATTATCATTTTATATATATGTTCTTTTTTTCAGTTTTCTCTCAGCTTCCACTTTTCCGTATCCCGCCTTCATCCAAAGTGGGTGCTGTGGCTCTAGTTAAGTAGATCCGTGGATCATTCCCTGTCTACCGCCAACTTTTTCGTGAAGGGACAAAGCCGAAAACTTCACTTCTTTAAGTTTGCCAATTGTCTGTTTTTCTTGGGGCCATGACTGATTATTAATGGAGGATTGCCCCACCCCCCCCAATCAAACTTTGAAACTGTAAACAAAACTAAAAAAGTAATAAAATACATTAAAATACTAAACTCAAAACAGTAGCTTTCGGCAGCGGAGAGACTGACGGACGGAGTGACAGAAGGAAGGCAGCAGAACCGCTGCCGAAACGGGGGGGGGGGGGGGAAAGCTACTATTTTGAATTTTACTCATTGACATTAATTATGGTTATTTTTTCCCCATTTACTGCAACTAGCCACAGAGATGATTAATCTGCATTACATTACATATCATCAGTATCGTCACTGATTTAATCACTATCACTAATAGTACATATATTGATTAAACTTGACGAATTTCAAAACACATCTTCCACCTCCAAAAGCTAGACTAACTCTGCTTGAGAGGGCAGTGCTCCCATTACCTAACGGGCGGGCTGGCTACCACAGTATCACCCTATTAACAAAATTAGAACTGCGAGCACCAGGAATTCCACATACTGTTTCAATTCATTTGCTTTTTTATTTTTTATTTATTTATTTACAAAAAAGAGAATGACAATATTCTTTAAGGAGTATTGATAGCCTTATACTTAATTTCTCATATTCATGTAAAATATTCATAATTTTGTGTGCATATATGAAATCTATTGGGATGCTGCAGTTCCACAGTGCCCTATTGACAAGCCGCTACTGTAAAGATCACGGAAAAAACTTTGAAAGATTTCTTCTTGATATATTAGTGTTGAGTTCTGGGATAAATACAATTGAGTGTCTTCGAGGATTCAGTATCCTCAATAAATAATGGAGAGGATATTGTAACGTGACCCTGTAACGTGATCATGTAAAAAAAAATAAAATAAAAAAATAAAAAAGTTATCCTTCGAGGTTACAGTAACATGAAATTAAAACATATTTTTCTATATCTCATTATTCCCTTTCTTCTGGACTTTATCGGTAATAGAGTCTACAATGTGTGATGAAATTGTAAGAATTATTCATCAAAATGAATTATGAAAAACTTCAAGTAATCGAAATGATAATAATAATAATAATGATAATAATAATAATAATAATAATAATAATAATAATAATAATAATAATATAATAATAATAATAATGGTATCAGACAGATAGGGTGATACGTGCAAGTAGACCAGACGTGACGTTGATTGACAAAGTCAAGAAGAAAGTATCACTCATTGATGTTGCAATACCATGGGACACCAGAGTTGAAGAGAAAAGAGAGGGATGGATAAGTATCAAGATCTGAAAAATAGAATAAGAAGGATATGGGATATGCCAGTGGAAATCGTACCCATAATCATAGGAGCACTACGGCACGATCCCAAGATCCCTGAAAAGGAATCTAGAAAAAACTAGAGGCTGAAGTACGTCCAGGACTCATGCAGAAGAGTGTGATCCTAGAACGGCACACATAGTAAGAAAAGTGATGGACTCCTAAGGAGGCAGGATGCAACCCGGAACCCCACACTATAAATACCACCCAGTCGAATTGGAGGACTGTGATAGAGCAATAATAATAATAATAATAATAATAATAATAATAATAATAATAATAATAATAATAATAATAATAATAATATAATAATAATAATAATAATATACTAGGAAACAGCACGACATAATTGGAAAAAGACTCACTCTAAGCATCACCCTGTTATTATCCGACCTGAGCGAACTCCCGAGGTAGCAGCAGCATTAATAGGGATTATGAGAAACGTGATCCACATTCCCATTATCCGGCAAACTCAGGGAAAGGAGTTTCTGTCATCTGGCAGGAAAAAAATAAAAGATCTAAGTCAAAGAAGTAAAGAGAAGTGATGTGAAAAAAGATACCATTTAAGGAGAAGGATTTTCGAGAGAGCAAAAAATTACGTCCTGATGAAGAGCGATGGACGACGAGAAACTTCGGTTTGAGAAGACTGAACACTAGAAAATATAGAACGTGAAGGAATCTGGAACGTAAAAAATGAAAATTCCAATCACAATAAACGGGAAAATAGGTAAAATAGATAAAAATCAGAATGGAAAGAAAGGAAAGCGTCAGCAAAGAATAAATTATTACTATATTATTATTTCACTAGAAAACGTAAATATAATAAAAAGAAGAAAAAAATAAAAATTATTATTGATCTTAATAAAAAAGCAATCAGATGGATGAAAACCTGCTGACTTAAATGTGACTGTGAATGGATTTGAGTAATATGAGTATGCAGGGGATTCGTGCAATTCAACTGGTGGTTTCACTTGCCCCGGTTTATTAGCAGACTTGGCACGACGAGGCTTTCCTTTCTCTTTTAGGATCAAAAGTCAGAGACCGAATAGAACAAAGGAAGCCGTTGAAATACAACTCCGCAAAGTCTGTAGAAATAGTGATAAAAAAAAGTGAATAATGCAGCTGGAAACTCACAGCAAAAGGGGAGGCACATAAAAGTTCGAGATAAATATACAATAGTAAAAAATCATTCAATGTCAGTTGAGGAGAAGATTGAAAAGTAACTAATGCTTAATTTAAAGACTTAATTAAAGCTGACTTCTTTATTAATATTGATTAGGTTTACTTGGCCATCCGCTTTCTAGAGGTGAAAGAGAATCCTGTGCTGCATATTGACAATTTCATATAACTTGTCAAATTTACAAATATTTGATTATAGTTTATTTACTATCATTTATCACATACAAGCACATAAATGCATATTATAATTATAATTATATACATATACATATATATTGTTAGGAACGACTTTTCTATGTGGTTCACAGGTTCTTTAATAGATCTTAATTGGGAACTAGCAGTGGTCTGAAAGGGACTGCAACAGACTCAATGAGTGTCTAAGAAAATGCCAAAATACTTTAACCTAATTTATTATTCACAAATATATTACAAATGTACACATGAGTAAAGGATTCAGACGGAGCAGCACTGCAAAAGAAAAGACAAAAAAATAAACATTATCATAAACATGACCATAATCTTAATAAACTCTAACATTACAAACACTTTCTCACAGCAGGTAAAATACCAAAAATAACCTTTAGATAAAGTAATACAAGCAGAAAATATAAACCCTTAAAAAACGAAGTCTTTTAAAGCAGCCGCAGTCACAAAAATACTAAAAAGGCCTTAATCTTTGTTTGTTATCAGTAATAAGAAAAATGAACACCAATACCTTCACCAAAATGGCAGTTACCATATTTTTAACAACTGTCCACAGCACAAATACTTTCAACAGCAGCAGAGAATGAAATCAATAAATCCAACAGACATAATCGTAATATTATTAATTAATAATAATAATTAATACCAGAAGCATTCTCGCAAAAAACCAAACCATAATACCAGCAATAATGATAATAAACCTTACCAAATAGTATGCCTTGTCCCACAATAAATAATAATAATAATAATAATATCAATAATAATAATAATAATAATAATAATAATAATAATAATAATAATAATACACCCAAGAGCAAATACGGACAGACTATACATAAACCCGAAAGGAAGGAGGGAGAGGACTACTAAGTATAGATGGACTGCCGTCAAAATCGAGAACAGAGCACTGGGGCAATATCTGAAACCAGTGAAGACGAGTGGCTAAGAGTGCATGGAGAGAAGGACTAATAAAAGTAGACGAAGACCCAGAAATATAGAGAGACAGGAGAATGACAGACAGAAAACAGAGGACTGGCAACAACAAGCCAATGCACGGACAATACATGAGACAGACTAAAGAACTAGCCAGCGATGGCACATGGCAATGGCTACAGAGGGAGAGCTAAAGAAGGAAACTGAAGGAATGATAACAGCGGCACAAGATCAGGCCCTAAGAACCAGATATGTTTCAAAGAACGATAGACAGAAATAACATCTCTCCCATATGTAGGAAGTGCAATACGAAAATGAAACCATAAACCACATAGCAAGTGAATGCCCGGCACTTGCACAGAACCAGTACAAAAAGAGGCATGATTCAGTGGCAAAAGCCCACTCCACTGGGAGCCTGTGTAAGAAACATCAGCTACCTTGCAGTAATAAGTGGTACAAGCACCAACCTGAGGGAGTGATAGAAAATGATCAGGCAAAGATCCTCTGGGACTATGGTATCAGAACAGATAGGGTGATACGTGCAAGTAGACCAGACGTGACGTTGATTGACAAAGTCAAGAAGAAAGATCACTCATTGATGTCACAATACCATGGGACACCAGAGTTGAAGAGAAAGAGATGAAAAAAATGGATAAGTATCAAGATCTGAAAATAGAATAAAAAGGATATGGGATATGCCAGTGGAAATCGTACCCATAATCCATAGGAGCACTAGGCACGATCCAAGATCCGTAAAAAGGAATCTAGAAAAAACTAGAGCTGAAGTAGCTCCAGGACCCATGCAGAAGAGTGTGATCCTAGAAACGGCGCACATAGTAAGAAAAGTGATGGACTCCTAAGAGGCAGGGGATGCAACCCGGATGGGCCCCCTTCCCCACACTATAAAATGACCACCCAGTCGAATTTTGGGAGGATAAATTCTGTTGATGGGGGCAAAAAAAAAAAACAATAACCCCCCCTAACTAATAATAATGCAATATCAACATCAAGATACAAATCCACCAAGTCAGTAATAAACTGACCACCGACCTCGGTCATATAAATTGCACCCCAAACCCCAAATCGCAAAAGATTTTCTATCACAGCACTGAGAGAAAAAATAAAGTCAGTGAACCTTTTGGATGCCTATCGGACATAAACTTCCATGACACCTACAGCTTCTCAGCTGCCTCAGAAGAAACATATTTTTCCGGAAGAACCGGCGACTACACAATACTCCCCCACTCCTCTTCGGGAACCAAAATCCTCCGGAACATCCATCGCACACTTACATGTTGATATCACTTCTTCCTTTGGAACCAGATCAAGGTCCACTTCCATTGTCTACAGGTAATAACCATGGGCAAAACCATCCTCACTGACGAACAACCTCTGCATCTATTACTACCATCAACCAAGTGATACTAGAAACTCGGTTGCTGCATAGTTCTCCTCCGAGAACTGGAGTGGGGCTGAGTTCCCTAAGAACTGGTGGATGAGCTGTCTGTAACATGACTACCTAAAAAAAAAAAAAATAAATAAAAACAGAGACGAGAGACACCTCGCCTCTCTAAATAAAATACAGAAGAGCAGGTAAATAACCCACAAAAGAGCAGCAAACATTCAAACAAGTTAACATGGCAGTTAGAAAAAAAACAAAAAACAAAAAAAACTATCAGCAAACCTGACACCTACCCTCCTAATAGATAAAGAAATTTCAAATAACACTCTCGTACACGACCCCTCTAAAATAATGCCATAGCCCTAACAACCACAACAGGACCCAAATCTGGCTAAAGGTCACCAAAATGTGTTACAACCACTTTTCTATATGGTTTTCATGTTCTTTAATAGATCTTAATTATTTGGAACTAAGACTGGTCTGAAAGGGATTGCAGCTACTCAAGGGGGGTATGGGGAGTTGCCAAAGAATATACCAAAGTACCTTAACCTAAAATCTTAGCCACAAATATACTACAAAAGTACACATAAGCATAGGCTTCAGACGGAGTAGCACTTCAAAAGAGATAAAAAAATAATCTTTATCATAAACATGACCATAGTCTTAGTAAATTTTAATATTACAAAAACCTTAACAGAAGCAAAAGACAAAAATTACCTTTAAATAAATACCAGCACAAAATAACTTTTAAACAACAAAGACTTTACAGCAGCAGTCACAAAAATACTGAAAGGTATAGTCATTGCTCATCAGTGTTAGGAATAATGAACTCCAGTACCTTTACCAATGGCAGAAAAGTAAACTTTAAAAATTTTCACAGCACAAATATTTTCAGCACCAGCAGACAATGAAATAAAATAACAGCAGACATAATCTTAACTTTGATAATATTAATAATAAATACCATGTGCTATACTCACTCCAAAACCATAATAACAATTACAGCAATAACAATAATTAACCTAACGCAACAATATACCTTGCCACACAATAATAATAATAATAATAATAATAATAATAATAATAATAATAATAATAATAATAATACGCATCAGATACCTCGTCATATTAATGATTATACAAATAGCAAAAGATCCTTTCTCACAGACACTCAAGAGGACAACTCTCGGACGCTTCCATTACGACTATAGCATCTCAGCTGCCTCAGGGGACACACCTTCTTCCGGAAAAACCTGGGACTACACATGAGTCCCCAACTCCTCTCTGGGAACCAAAATCCTCTGGGGCATCCATCCCACACTTCCATGTTGATATCATTTCCTTTGGCACCTAAGTCAAGGTCCTCCTTTGCTGTACATAGGTAACCATCGTCAAAATCATCCTCACTGGCGAACAACCTCTGCTGCTAATACCACCATCAACAAACCTGACAAATGATTACTTTAATTCATTACTTTTTGGATTAACTTGCCTTGTACTTACTCTGGACACACAACATACCAATTGAGGCAGAAAATGCAGAAAATAATAAAATTATTCATGGATAGCAGTTTGATAGCTTAAAAACATACTCAGTACAATTTTATTTTAAAATTTATTGAATAAAGTAATTACTCAAAGTTACTTATGTAGCTCTAAACGAATGAATAAATGAAAATCCAGATAGAGTTAGCAACAGCTCAATACAGATTCGGGGTTTTACTGAGTACATTTAAGATAGGAATTATTCGCATAACGGATCTTGGATTCTTTTCTGAGGACCTCTTGCAATAGCTGCATTTATGGAACGTTGATTGTTGGTAATCCACCCTGACACTGCAGAAGGTCTTCCATGCAAGAGGGAATAACGGGGCTTCGAGGCTGCCACACACGATCTGAAAATAGATCATCCAGATAACAACACATATATAAAATTATAAATTACCACAATGGATGGTAATTTTAATTTATAGCACTGAGCAAGGATTATTCAGATATTGGCGTAATTCATGAGGGATGTATACATATATATATATATCTATATATATATATATATATATATATATATATATATATATATAATATATATATTCATATATATATATATATATATATATAATGTGTGTGTATGTATACTAAATCACGAAAATTTGGAACGTGATAAATCCATAAATAAAGGTATAAGCCACGAAGGAAAGATAAAAAACGGGGTTTCTGCAAGATCTTTCCATTCAACGTCCTGTACTTAGCAGACAAAATGACTTACATGAGAAATTGAGGGTACAGGAAAGGCCGTATAAGTGACAGATAGGGATTATAAGGAGGATAGTACCTAGAATCCGACACACCTGGAGAATGAGAAACTTACCCAAGATCTGAATGTGGTCAGCTTGTCGCCTGTGGTAATAACCTTTAATTTTGGTCTTGTCCCTGTGTGTGAGCATTGGCTTAATATTTTTTTCCTTAAATTGTACCCATGTTTATGCTTGTTTGGAAGGTTACTCATTCTCCAGGTGTGTCGGATTCCAGGTACTAATCTCCTTATAATCCCTATCTGTCACTTATACGTCCTTTCCTGTACCCTCAATTTCTCATGTAAGTCAGTTTGTCTGCTAAGTAAAGTACGTTGAGTCGAAAGATCAGACATGGAAGAGAAAAGGTATATAAATCAAGAACTAATGGATCTTTTCTACTTTATTATTCCTACAAAAACGACCCACTTTTGTATAAATAAATCTGTAACTCAACAAAATCGTCTGTATTTATCAGCACATAGGATATCTTAATGGAAAATTAAATCGTCGAAAAAATTATTCTCTTCGGCCATTTTTTTTTTTTATTAAAAATAAACTTTCTTGGTAAAATTGCCACAGAAAATTTTTTCACTTAGATTCAACTAATAGTGAAAAATTCTGGTTCCGGAGGAGAAGGAATATTATCCATCAAGGCAGGAATCTTTTATTGCTGTTTCCTGTTTAGTAGTTCAGTTGTTGTCAGGTTGTAATTAACAGTTCTGCAAGACGTTTAGTTTCTCGCAGACTTCCTTTAGTGACCCATTTGCTGTTTGCTGTTTTGTTTTGGTCAATTTCTTTCTTTTTCCTATTATAATTTAGGGAACTTCTCACTATATATTGATGGGTATTCATGCTGGATTTTTTTTTTTTTTTTTTTTTATGTCGCAGGTAGTTATTATTTTGGAAAAATTAGATAAGTCCTTTCGATCCCTTCTTGATGAGCCTGAAAATTATCCTTATGAAAGTATCCGGTGTAAGAATAGTTTTTTTCCTTTAAGACTAGATCTTCCCCCTCCCCCCTCCCCCCAAAGCCACACCCGCCTCAACCCCAAAATAGTGAAGTATTGGCATGTCCTGGAAAGGATGAATTAGCTTTTATATTATGAATAACCTCATTATATTATTGATATCATTGGGATAACCATTTTTTATTCCCGCCAATGAAGCGTAAGCATAGGAAAAAAGAAGCTTGTTTTGGGTGAGTTAGTAGCTATGACATAAAGTAATATATAACATAGATTCGCAAAAGGAGAAAGCCAATTACTATGTTTTATGAAAAGTGATGCAAATTAAATATATACCATAGATTCGGCAAAAGGAGAAAGCTAATTACTAACTATGATTTATGAAAATGGATATATATTATATCATAACTCTATTGTGATCTAATGCCGTGAGCAATTTTGGCAGAATATATGCCAACATTCCTTTTAACTTCATTAGATAAATCTGCTTTCATCCAGAAGTAATTTTAAGTAAAACTATTACTTTGCAACATGTCGAAAATAATCAAAATAACATTTAAAGTTATTTTCGAAACATTCTTAGGTAGTCTCAGGCAAGTCATATCTAAGTCAAAAGTCCCAGAGGTATAAAATCATAATTTTCGTGATACAATCTGAGGCACATTTCTAAATTAGTAAAGATTCTACGAGAGTCCCTTTGTCCCCTGACTGCAACCACCTTTTAGCCTTTTTCTTTCCCTCCCTCGACGCTCTTTTCTTCCATCTTGCAGTTCAGCCACTCCAACAACCCCTAAGTGCACTTTCTTCAGGCATAGCTAAAAGTGTTCCAGTGCTTTGCTTTTATATCCAAATTTTGATATATCAATTCAAAATAATAAAATATTTGGCATAAAGTTTTATCAATATAGTCTTTGGAAATGCTGGTTTTTGTTAAAGAAAAATTCCACCCAACAATTTTTGAATTACCAAGCCAGATCCGATTCACAGTTTTTTAACACATCATCCAAATAAGCAAGTTCCAGTTTTTTATGTTGTAATTCATGCCAGATCGGATACATTTATTTCTAGTTATTCATCGAGAAAGATCCATTTGGACAGTCCAGGCGCGTTGGAATCGATGTTGCTATCACACGTTCTAGTATCTTCACTAGGAGCTGCCGACCGCCATCGGTCCCTCAAATTCAACAACGCCATCTAATCGGTTGGCTTCCTCTGATATAACTCGCATCTCACGGTCTAAGAGCATTAAGGCCCTCAGCTATTCGTTGTGTTCGGCTGATGAATTTCATTGGTGCCTTGATAATATTATCTGAAATGTCTGAAAGCAGATTGCTCACTTCCAGGGAGGCGGGGGGCGGGGGATAGGCGTGTTACCGAAATGTCCCGTGTAATGAACGGATTTATTGTTCAAAGCTGGATAGAGAGTGTGATATTCATTGAAGAGAATATAATATTGAGTCTAGTAATTATTTATGAGCTGATTTGCGAGATAGATTGTGTACACACACACACACACAAACACACACACACACACACACACACACACACACACACTATATATATATATATATATAACATATATATATATATATATATATATATATATATATATATATATATATATATATATATATATATATATATGTGTTGTGTGTGTGGGTGTGTGTGTGTGTGTGTGTGTGTGTGCGCGCGCGCGTATAACTGTTGGTATGTGCGTCTGTGCTTGAGACGGGTAATTTTTATTTTTTTACATAAACTCTTACTGGTGTTCTTTGCATCGTTGCATAGCTCCTGAGAAGTGCTGTGCAATATGTGAACATGCTTCTATATATCATTCATTACCTCTGGGTAATAAATAACTTGCTCAGCTGCTTCATACACTCTGTGAAGGAGATCAGAGACAAGGTCCTAAGACATAAGTCTTCAAATGAAATAAACCAGGAGTACATCATTAAGCCGACAAAAGAGGCAGTTTAATGAACTATGCAATTGGTGCTTAGATATAAGAGGCATTTTAAGCGTTTACTTTCTTTAATGCTCTGTGCTTTTCTCATATATTTTTTTTACATAGTTTTTGTGACTGAGTAACTGTTCAACCTGCAAACCCCACATATATATATTGATCTTAGCCTTGTGATCTAAGATAAACCTTAGGTGCTCCAGAATGTTCATTTCTGAACTTCTTTATAGTTATTACTACATATTTGTACATACCCACATTACAGTTAAATTCAGCGTGAAGATTTTTGCATTCGTTTAGTCACTGATTTTCAGTCAACAATTATCATATTAGCATTCAAAAAAATAACTAAGGCAGGAAGTTTTAGATGACAGGTTTTATGAACATATACACCAAAAAAATAAAGATATGAATTTCCAACAACTAAAATGCATGTAACAGTTTATAGAGGGACAGGACACAAGTCATATCCATGGAACGTAAATAAAAAAAGTTAATACCAATAGAAAACTAAACATACAATTTAAAAATGAAGTCGA
The DNA here is from genome assembly GCF_015104395.2 of Macrobrachium nipponense. Lineage (NCBI taxonomy): Eukaryota > Metazoa > Arthropoda > Malacostraca > Decapoda > Palaemonidae > Macrobrachium > Macrobrachium nipponense. Next base: position 65,895,916 of record NC_061097.1, on the reverse strand, counting down.
TAAGTATCATTTGTACTTCTCACGAACTGTAGAGTGAAGCCATATGCTTTAATGTAAAACAGGGAATCACATCATTCTTGGGTGACTCCGCATTTTTAAATGTGTATAAGAGAGAGAGAGAGAGAGAGAGAGAGCCTCCCCTACTGCAATGATCTCCAAACAAAAGTTTGGAGATCATTACAGTAGGGGAGGCTGTCCTAAGCATTAATGTTACTTATCTACTATCAGCGACGCTGCAAAGGGAGCTCTGAAAAGTTTTGGTCGTCTGCTCTATCCTGTTGAGTTTAGAGTTCAGCCTCCTCTTCATCCGATTAATATGGCCCGGTTCTCCGTTTGATCACCGTAACAGCGAGATATGGTTTTTGCAGCCGCCGCCCCCCCCCCCCCCCCCTTCCCCCACACACACACACACACACACTTTCCCCCGCCTACGCCGCATACACGCACACAAGCTGAAATAACATAGATCATTCTTTGTTATTTTCATTCATATTCCCCTTTCTTTTCAGATGAGTATCCCAGACCCTTCCATCAGTTATATAGCATTTCAGTGCAAGATTGCTGGGAACTGTCAAAATCTAACCCGGAACGCGAGCCACCACTGTCGATTAGTATCAGGTACTGTCGACCAACGAAGAATTGGCGTATTTGTTTCTTATTCCACTGTTCGTTATGGGAATATTGCCATATGCAGGCGCCAGATTATTTACTTAACAATAAATAACATTTCCTTTCATAGGTGCTATACTTGAAATAAATTACATTAGAATTGAGTAGACTTATTCAACGTATTAAAGATAATTATTTTGCAAAGTAAGGAAAATATATACCGATGGGTCCACGATTTCTAATTTTATTCTCAACTCTAGCTTCGTGACAGCATACCTAAGCATTTTGAAGTTGGCTTTGCTGCCGCTCGAGTCTTGACTCAAGGTATTGTACTGCACTGGGGTGTTGTCATTTCATCTCCTACAGCCGATAAATAATACATCAAGGCGTTAACATTCTTTGAAAACGATGTTTAATTAAACTAATAACCTAAATTGGACTTCTGATTTTCACACATGATTAGCCTAGGTCTATTTTCAGCAGTATACTCTCTCGGATACGTTAATATAATAAATTTGAATCGATTTAAAATCGGACACACCACACACAACACACACATCAAACACACACACACACACACACTCACACACAACACACACACACACACACTCACACACACACACACACACACACACACACACAACACACACATATATATATATATATATAAATATATATATATATATATATATATATATATATTAATATCCTTTATTTGATTATTCCCGTTATTATTGTTTTATTAGGCATGTTCACCTTTCTTATCCTTTTCATGATTGCTTAACATAATTAACTCAGACCTAGCTGTTCAAAGTCAAAAAGCAATCATAAAAAAATCAAACGAATATAATTCAGTCTTATTTTTTATCGAATTCCTTGCATATCATCCTGTTTCATTTGGACACGTTGGAAAGCTGTGGGAGTCAAAACTGACGAATACATTAAGAAAGGCTTACTTTCATTAAAGCTTTCTTAGGTTGATCTTTCTGTAGCTATTCATTTCTTCTAAATAGAAATTAATTCAAATTAGTTTCACGTGTATACCTAGACCTACTACCAAAAGCATATTATAAGTAACTGAAAGGCTAAGAAATATGAAAGGTGACGTTCTCGTTTCAGTCTTTCTTTTTTCTCGAGAAAAACCTACTGCTTTCATAAAGTGTTGCTCTTTGACGGCTACAGGGGGTAACACGAGTGTATGCACATATTTTGGGGAATGAGAGATAAAGTTTCTTTGAACAAAAAATATTTTATAAAAATGCATTTTAAGGCGTCCGTTGTCGGTGTGGGGATTTTTAAAATAACCGTTATCATTAGTGATGCTTTCCCGCGAAGGAGTTCGTAGCGAGCAGTCGGATCGAGTCGCTTGAGATGTAGAAGAGAGCGGAGGTGGCAGTGATGGAGGGATTAGGCCGATGTTGATAAAGTACCACCCAATAAAATGTGTCTTTAGGTTTTGAAGAAAAAAAATGCATGCATCATTGAAAATTGTTTCCCTCCCTATCCGTGGTATTCACTGGCCAACCAAAAAAAAAAAAAAAAAAAAAAAAAAAAAAAGAGTAAGCTTAACTGAATCTCTCATCCATCAAAGATAAGTTTGCTTATTCATTAGACAACTATCAAAGATTTCAAGTGTAGATTTTAAAATCTTCCTCCCATCTAAAGTATTAAGATTTCAAGTGTAGATTTTAAAATCTTCCTCTCCATCTAAAGTATTCATCAAGTCGAGGACTAGAATTCATGATCAAAATTCACAAATGAATGTTGCTCAGCAACATTTACACTACTGTATTGGCTTGCTCTCCTGTGGTGCTTCGAGGTGTTCCACCTCTAGTCCCTGTTCTAAACTTTGCCGTTCTTTAAACAATTTGATTCATCTATGTATGATTCTCATCGAGGGGTGTTTATTAGGCCGATAAATGACACATTGACATTAGATTCAAGTCGCCTAGTTCATACTGTTAGATTCCAATGTTTTCTGTAAAATTTAACAAATGGAATAGTTCAACTACCTTCAACTTAATATTGAAATGATAATTTAAGGACTATGTTTATGCAATACTACTAGTGATAGGTGTCTCCTATCTATTTGGTTATGTATATCTATGGTTGTGATATGACGTTTTTTATTGCTTCGTTTCGTTCACGTCAATTTTGCTATATGGAAATTAGTTTTCCACAATAACATAACATAATGTTCTAAAGATATCAGTGACTGTTTTTAACGTCATTACATATGATTTCTTCAATTTTTTAAAGACAAAGTTAATAAATTAATAAATAAGGCATGAATCGTGCGTCAGGCAGGTGAACTTGAATGTAGTAACAGGGTCTACATTATTCGTTAATGTTGGTTTGCTAACATCAGTTCAGAGTAGAATATCGATCATCCTTTTTTAAAACCTACTGTGAAACCTTACTTACATGTAATGTTTTACACTAAACTGACGAAAAATTCATCCGTAATTGAAGACGGATGTTAAAAATGAGAGAAAATGTTTTAAAATTTGGGCAGTACTTGTGGAAATCGTGAGGAACAATACAATGAAGAAAGAAATATTATGCAGAGAGAGAGAGAGAGAGAGAGAGAGTTAGCAAGCATAGGCCTATCAATAGAGAAACTTAATTCGTTATATTTTCTTTGAGAGATTGAGTAATATTTTTTTTCAAATGTTTCAAAAGTGTGGAAGAAGAGAGAGAGAGAGAGAGAGAGAGAGAGAGAGAGAGAGAGAGAGAGAGAGAGAGATGTGATGATCGGGAAAGAAACTTGGAAGAAGAGAGAGAGAGAGAGAGAGAGAGAGAGAGAGAGAGAGAGATGTGATGATTGGGGAAAGAAACTTGCAAGAAAGAGAGAGAGAGATAGAGAGAGAAAGAGAGAGAGAGAGAGAGAGGGGGGGTGGGGGGGGGGGGGGGGGGGGGGAGAGAGAGAAAATGTGGTGATGGGGAATGAAACTTGTAAGAGAGCGCAAGCATAGGCCTATCCATAGAGATACTTAATTCATTATATTTACTTTGAGAGATTGAGTAATAATATTTTTAAAATGTGTTTTAAAACCGGAGAGAGAGAGAGAGAGAGAGAGAGAGAGAGAGAGAGAGAGAGAGAGAGAGAGAGAGAGCAAAATCTTCTTACGTAAAAGCATAGGCCTATTTATAACTACTTCATTTCATTGTATTTTCTATGGGAGATTGAGTGGTGATATATATTTTTAAAGTATGTTTTAGAGAGAGAGAGAGAGAGAGAGAGAGAGAGAGAATTATAGTATAGGTGACGGACTTGTGACGGGGGAAGGCAGAGAAGAGCGGAGAGTCTGTGCACAGATACCTGGGAAACAGGGTGATATGGCTGCCAAGATCGAGCTGCACTATGCTAGATAAAATTTGAAGGCTTTAGTATTCAATTAATTCGCTAAGAAATTCATACCCTAATCTTGATTTCATTCGACAGTTGCCGTAACATTCAAAGATTGTAAAAAGACGTAGAAAATTTCAAACAGGCTGCAGGCATTCTTGTTCTTTGATATGTCTGTACTTTTGAAAATCGGTTTTCATCCACAAATCATTCACCAAAAAAGCTGTGTTAATGAAAATATTTATTACCACCAAATAACTTAATGTGTATTGCACAGACAATGAAAATTTTATATCGTGCAAAAAATGCTGTGTTGGGAGATCTTTCAGCCTCGCGGAAAGTGATGCAGTCGTAGGCTAACTAAGAACTGCTTTGTAATGGGAGCATAACCAGAAAATCTTTGAGCTGACATGCTACTTTAAACTGATAAAGATTTATTTTTTAAGGCAAATAGCTTGTAAACAGCAATTAGCATTCGATCCGTGTCAACTTCAAAGTAATCAGTGTAAAATCCGTAACGTAAGCCAGTATCCAGTGACTTGCGCTTTCCCGCTCGAAGTTCTAGGGCTCACCTCACATCATAGAAAAAACGCTCTAGCGGATGCAACTAGATTTGCTCAACTTACCTTAGTCGTCGCAACATTGACTGCCATTGACGTCAGCTAACTTTAAACGCTTTGGAATACAAACATAAATTTGTAGAAACTAAAATAATTACATCACCACTTACGACGATTGCAATAATATTCCCGTTCATTGAGAGAAAACGAGTGAATATTGTCATCGTGATACATAGTACTACAATCAGAAATTCACATTCTATCTACCAGATCTCTATGAACGAATCCATCAGAGAAATTCCAGTTACTTCGGACATGTATCGTGTTATTAAATATATGAACGGTTTTGTTTGCAGTTTTAACTAGTATGATATAATTTGCAATGTATTTTCATATTCTAGAGTAAATATTCAAGTAAGTCATCTACTTACTTGAATATTTGGAGGAGGAATTAGAACGTCATGACATTCCCTTAAGTGTAGCAAACCTCATTAGTCTCATAAGGTTATGTATCAAAGATAGTAAATTTTGTTTTAATGGGGAATTTTTTGTACAAAAGTTTGCATGGCTATGTAATCCCTTATCTCCTGTCCTTAGCAATATTTACACGGAATTTTTTGAGACAAAACTCTTACCAAGAATTTTGCCCCAAAAAGTTATTTGGTTTAGACATGTGGATGATATCTCTGTATTTGGCCAGTTCACGAAAATCTCCATGGAATTCCTTAATAATATCAATAATTTAGTCCCTTCTATAAAATTTACTGTAGAGGAAGAAAAAAATTGTAATTTGAATTTTCTTGATGTAACTGTCCATAGAAATGATAGAAATTTCACCTTTTCAGTCTTTCGAAAATCAACTAACATTGCCTCTTTTGTTCATTACTACTCCAATCACCATCAAAATGTTAAATTCTCTGTTTTTTTTCTGGGAGGTTCTTAAGGGCTTTACGTGTCTGTAGCCCGCAGTTTATTGACGCTGAAATTAAAACTATTTATGATATTCCATTTGAACTTAAATACCCAAGGACTTTTATAGATGTGGCATGGAAAAGAGCTAGAAAAACAGCATTCAATTCAACTAATGACAAACTTGAATTAGTAAGCATAACATTCTAAAACTACCCTATGATAAAAGGTTTTTAGATATTCCTAGAATTTTAAAGCTATTTAACATAAATGTTATTTTTTCAGTAATAATGTCAAGAGTTTAATAATAAAAATTCTCCTAAAGATCTTCCAGGCTGAAATCTGAAATTCCTTGCAAAAAGTGTGATAAAGTCTATTTACGCGGACGAACTCGGTAAATCTCTTTCACAAGGCAACACCCCCCCGTCTCAAGCAACATCAATATTCTGTGAGAATTTTTTTCTGGGCAAATATCGAATGCATTATTCGTACATAAGAGAGATTTAAACCATCCCTATTAACTGGAGTCAAGCAAGGAGCCTTAATCCCATGTAATGACACAGTTAAAAGGAATATCATTGAATCTTGTTTCATCAAGTCAAATAATAGAAATGTTCTAAATTTAAGTCTTGGTTTATTTAAACTTGATGCTTTCATTATGAAAAAAAAGAAAGGGTTGTAGATAAATATAAGCAACAAAATTAATATATTCAGTTTTTACATGCTTTGGACTGTAAAGATACTTTGTAGTTTCGGTTATGTTGTGACCGTGTGATATCCGATAATCCTGGGTTATCTCTTTTAATTTTTACCCTTTTGACAATTAACCATCTGATATTCTTGATCTTGTTTTGTACCTGAGACCCTTTATCTCCAATTGTACTTCATTAACTCCTTGACGATGTCTGAGTAAAGGACGAAAGCGCTTGGATTTCTGACTATTATTTTCCCTGTGGTATTCGCTTATATATATATATATATATATATATATATATATATATATATATATATATATATATATAATATATATATATATATATGTAGGTATGTATGTTGTATGTATGAATTTACATGAACAATACTATGCTGGACAAAGCACTTTAGTTTTATATTTTCATTTTTCCATTATTCTTTATTTCTCTTTTCATCTGTACTGAGTGCTTACACCTTTCAAATATCAAGGGAACTGTCAGGCAAATATCATCTTCAGAGATATCAGTGTTATCTATCATGGTCATATCAGGGAATAAATTGACTGTCCAAAGTAAGTCATATATAGGATTAAAAGCAATTACAAAATATAATGTTATTTTTATGAACGAAAGATAAAACTTCTCAATGTAATCATGGATGCAGAAAATACTTATGGCTATAAATACTGAGCACTCTGTCCAGCTGGGCTGTTGTTATGTGGCCGACCACCTGAATAGTGCATTAGCTTCTTTTGCATAATATTCCTGCCCTTCTTAATCTGTATATACTACGTAAATAGTGTTGCTGAAACACAAAGGGCTTCTGTTAACAGGTGTTTTCAGGGTTAAAGCAACTACTGCCGAAAAATATTGATTTTAATTGAATATAATATTATCTACTTGGGGTTAATTTGCCTGGCTGTGTTTCTATTCCATGATGATATTGATAACTATGACGACTGAAAAACCAAAAACCTTGAATCTAATTTTTTTTTTTTAACTATGAAATGTATATGAAGGGTGGAATCTGATAGAAATAGAGGATAGAATGAAAGAGGGGAAAAATTCTAAGAACGTTTGATTCCTCCCATAATTTGTGCAGTTTCGGAATCAGAATATCGACTAGCCAGTGCTCTTTCTGAGATGTGAAAATATATTATTCTAATTTTATCAGCCACCACAATTAATCATCTGGTTGCTCTCTCGTCGTCTCAATAAAGACTACGTTCAGTTTCAGTGCTATTCATTATATTTCCTATGGTCTTTCTTGAGAGTTTATTTCAACTTTATCATTTATCACTGAACTTTGTTAACGTGAGAATCTCTCATCATCATGCAAGGTTAGGAGGAGATCATGCTTTCATGACTGTCTGTCTGTCTGTCTGCCTCTCGTGCTCTGTAAATTTGCAAATGAGATAATGCAAGATATCTAGAGACTGCAAATTCAAAACTGAGAAAAACATAACCGCTGTACTTTTCATGTGTCCTTCTCGATGTGGTTCACGTCTGGAATATATCTCGCAATTGACGCCGCGTTGCCACGGAAACCATGCAGCCCATTGCGAAAGAGGGATTTTCGCCGTTTAAATGTTGTTTGGATGCTACCTGCTTCTATTAAGTACCCCATATAGGACGTTTATTGTCCTTGCTTGTTAAATTATGCTCTGTTTAATAGTATAAGTCTATTTAGTGTCTTTAAGGCAGATATGGGTAATGTAAGATCTATGTTGGTCGTTTACGAATATCATTTAAAGTTTACTCGTCCCACGAAGAAATGAAATGAGTCTTACCTTCAACAGTGTCTCAGGCATACAAGTTTGTCTTCTAAAGCTGTTCATGCTCATTGATGCATTAGCTATATGTGTGTGTATATTCTTTTGTGATTTCATTTGGCTTTTCATTGATTCAGAAGCAACAAAGCATCTAAGCTTATATACATTATTTCTCACATAGGCATTTGATGTGGCGTGAAAAAAATACTATTCCTGTATGTACGTTTCGTCATGATATTTTCCTCAGTACTCCATAATTGTAAACTACTGACAAAGCGTTTTTTGTTTAGTTTATGGCTTCCTATCGTTAGCTTCTTGCCTGTGAGGTAAGAGTTTCTTCTTTTAAGTTTTATTTAGGAGTTCCATCAGCTACTCAATAGATAAGCTTAGCAACTCTAGATATTTTGTCTTAATTAACTGACAATCCTCCAACATTGAACTGCATCAAGCATATTTGACTGTCATCAACTGTGCAATGGAAACCACCTTTATATTTAGTTGAATAACTAAATTTTCTTAGCATACTTTATGCAAGAAACTTTTGAATAATTTCTGATATTAATTTTATTTTTTTAATTTTTACTGGAATATGAAGATTAACTTAGTCTTGAGTGTGGAGGACATTATTTTTTAAGCTGCAAACATTAATAGTGTAAATGTTAAAATTAACATTACAATCCATCTATCTTTTCTTGGGACTATTTTTCTCTTCCTTTTCCTTTTCATTGTTGCCAGGAATACAGGGCAATGTCGTCCTGACATCCGATTTGAGAAGGCTGCTGCTGGCATTGCACGGATGTCAAATTCTAAGCAAATACTGTGATTAAACTTCAACTTTGTTTTCCGATGGTTCATGAAAGGCTTCCGTTTTGAGAGAGAGAGAGAGAGAGAGAGAGAGAGAGAGAGAGAGAGAGAGAGAGAGAGACTGGGGGCCGGTATAGGGAGGAGAAGTCGGAGCAATGTGGGGAGTAAGAGACTGGAGGTAAACTCCAATTTGTAGAATTCGAGTAATTATAACTGTCAAGTGGATGGATTATTAATTCGCTAACGTAACTTGAAATAATTTTGTAGAAGTATCTGTATGATACTGTATGGCTGTAGCAACGAATTTCTGTTTACCTGTCTACCACCGTCTTTTGGCTAAAATGCACAGAGAGAATTAAGCAAATCCATAACAGAAAACACGAAGGATATGTTTACTAATAGACACCATTATTTTCCATTAAAAGTTATTTCAAATCATAAATGCTCTTTCTAATAGTTATTTACTGAAAGATAGCGTTCTGGCATTCACATCACTGATTTCTTAGGATGTTTTGTTAAGGTACTGACATTTGAAAATGCCATCTGCTTTATCTCTCGTGAGATGACCTCAAATTATTCAGAACCAAATTGGATTGACGACGATGCATATGATACAGCGAGTGAGGCTGACACCTGCTTTAATAATTCCTCTGTAAATCGATATCCATATGGAATGTGACGTTTAAGTGCTTGTTAAAATATGTTAGAAATTTGATTATAAGAAGAGTGATTCAGGAGAGAGAGAGAGAGAGAGCGAGAGAGAGAGAGAGAGAGAGAGAGATTTTTAATCATAAGAGTTCTCAACATTTAATACATCCAAAAGATATATGTATATATAAATATATATATATATATATATATATATATATATATATATATATATATATATATATATATATATATATATATATAAATATACACATATATATATATATATATATATATATATATATATATATATATATATATATATTTTTTTTTTTTTTCATAATATTAAATTTACCTTTCCAAGGACCCGTAAGGGGCCCAGTTGCGCCATAGTCCCTCACACGGTGCTCTGTAGACTTTACCAAAGAATGTCCTTCGACCCCTATCTGCATCCACCTGTTAGCCATTTACTCCACCTCCATTCTTTCTTCAATCTTGGTGTCCGCTTTTCTAATTATAGTACTTGGTGCAACCTCTGTTTTCTTCCCAGTACCAACTTAGGTCTTTGTACTTCAACCCATTTTTAGCTTTTTGTAAAAGAAAACTATTGAGATGGTTATTTATCTGTCTGTCCGTTTCGTTTTTCTGTCATCCATCAAATCTTAAAAAACTACTGAGGCTGAGGCGCCTCCAAATCGGAATGTTTGATCATCCACCCTCCAATCATCAAACATACCAAATTGCAACCCTCTAGCCTCAGTGGTTTTTATTTTTCTAAGGTAAAAGTTAGTGATGATCATGCGTCTGGAACCGCTATTACTTGCCAACAATACAGGCCACCGGCGGGCCATGGCTGAAGGTTTCATGGGCAGCAGCTAAGGCTTTCATGGGCCATGGTTGAGAGTTTCATACAACATTATACTGTCTACAGAGTAATCAACTGCGCCAACAAAGCTTCTGCGCAATTGTCACTTATTTTTCTAGGTCTTTTTCTTTGCTGTCCAACCACTCCATCTCCCTCTTTTCCTTGTACTATGCGCTGGATGGCCGGAAGTGCCCCAGTGCTTGGCTTGACAGCCTAAATTACTTGAATCAAGCTCTCCAAAGGTAAATGCTTTGAGGAAAGGGCTCTTCTTTAGTTTCCCATTACCTAACTTCATTATCGTACAGGCAAAGATTCAACCCACTCACCATAGCAGTTTCCTTTCAGGAGCATCACATCCATATTCTGTTGAGGCGTCAGGTTGTCACATCGCCATTACGAGAGGTGTTCCTTTCACAGCGGCTTGTGGAAAGGTTGTTGATATTTGAAAGCTCCACGCGCCATTATCTTCTTATTTCTGAAAGTGAGCGCTGTATATGCTCCCTTATTTATTGTTATGTTTATTTACTTCACATTAATTCGTGAATTTCTGTTATATCCGGTAGAAGCTTTTTTTCGAAAATACTTGCCCAATTATGTTTGCTTATTGAAAATAACAGTTATGAAGTTGGGAATTTCGTTCCGAGATGTAAATAAAGTTTTTCGTTGAACACTTTGTAACAAAATATCCTTCGCTTCAGTACTTGAGTGATGGTTCTCATCTTGCATTAATGATAATCTTGTTCTTATTGAGAAGTTTCCTCCATACCCCGACTCACGTTCCCTTTGGCGCATGAAGAAGGCTTGACGCGAGGATACTTTAATGGATGTGAAGTTTAACTCCCTCACCCTCTATCGCGCCCCCCTCCCAACCCCCGCGTACCTTCTCTCTCTCTCTCTCTCTCTCTCTCTCTCTCTCTCTCTCTCTCTTCGCAGTAATAGAGAGTTCTAACGTCTCTCTATCGTATGTGCTATTTGACGAGTACAGGAGAATGTTTGAAAGACAACGCTTAATTCATGTAAAGTTAACTTGTTTATCAAATTACCAGCAATATATAACCCTGTTCTGAATGTCCCGGTTCTGCTCAGCTTATTGTTGAAAATCTGAGGTTTGCTGCACTGATACTGTAAGGAAAATCTTTGATCTATCGTAACACTACTGCTACAACGCCATGTCTTCAGTACTGCTTCGTTCTGGTTATCTATGCTGTATGGTTTTGGCGAGCATCATCTTTACTGAGTGTTCTTGTAATGAAAAGGTTTTACTTTAACATCAATCCTAGGTATTGGTAATTTTCACATCTTATACCGATTTTCTTTGTAATAATGTGACAAGAGTTGCTTTTTTTTTTTTTTTTAGATCTGAATTATGATTGCTGCTTATTGATAATTATCAACCTCTTCTATTGGTTTTACAGCCAAGCGATTCATTGCATCAGAGAATAAAATTGTATCCTTGTTACCCTTATCTCTAAAAGGAATATCCAGGCTCTTTCCAGTTTTGAGGATGGAATACGGTTCATAACAGGGAGACATTTCGGCCGGACTCCACCTCCCTGGGAGTGAACAAACACCGCATTCAGACAATGCAAGTAATATTACCAAGGCACCAATTAAATTTATCAAGCAAACGCGGCGAGTAGATTAGGGCCTTAGTGCACCAATGCCTTTCTGTCTCAGTTCGTGAGATGCAGTTTATAAAAGATGAAGCCAACCGGAATGCTTTGCTATTAGATTCCTTCAAGGGTGTAATTTCACTCTGTTATAATTAGATGGTGTGGTTAGACTTGAGGAACTAAAGATGAAGAGACCCAGAACATCCACTCGAGGGCGCCTAGACAGTCCAAATGGAACCTTCTCGTTGAATAACTACAAATAATTGTATCCGATCTGCCATTAAGAAAAACATAAAAACGGACACTTGCCTATTTGGATGACGTGTTAAAAGAGTGAATGGGACCACATCTCTAGTCAAAATGAATTCTGGCTTGGTAGTTCATAAGTGGTTAGGTGGAATTTTTCTATTAAAAGAAAAAAAAACAGCATTTTCAAAAAGTAGATAGATGAAAAGTTATTCCAAATATTTTATTGTTTTGAAGTAATCTATTACAATTGGCTATAAAAACAAATCTATGGCTGAATAAAGTGCATATAGGGGATATTGGAGTGCTCGAACAGAGCAACATGGAAGAAAAGAAGAGGCGAGGGAGGAAACGTAAAAGGCGAAAAGCGGTTACAGCCAGGGGATGAAATGACGCTCATAAAATCGTTACTAATTTAGAAATTCTCCTAAGTTTAATGTGCAAAAATTACAATTATTACACTTATGGGACTTTTAACTTAGATATGACTTATCTTTGATTACTAAATAGTGTCTCGTAAACAAAATTATGTTATTTTGATTATTTTCGACATGTTCCAAAGTACCAGTTTTACTCAAAGTTATTTCTGGATGTAACCAGATTTATTTAGTGAAGTTAAAAGGAAAGTTGGGATTTATTCTGCCAGAATTGTTCTCGGCCTTAGATCACAATAGGGTTATGGTACAATTTGGATCCCTTTTCATAAACCTTAGTAATTAGCTTTCTCCTTTTGCTGAGTCTATGGTATATATTCCTTTATTTCATAACTCCTAACTCACCCAAATCAAACTATTTTTTTCCTAGTTCTTACGCTTCACAGATGGTATTAAAAAATGGTTATCCTAATGGTACAAATAGTATAATTTGATAATACACTTTTAATTACGGTGATTATACTTCGAGGTTATTCATAATATAAAGGCTAATTCATCCTTTCTATGATATTCTATGCCCTATTTTTTTAAATTTTATTTCATTTGGGGGGTTTGGGGGGACGGGGGAGAGGAGGTGTGTTGGGATGATTTAGTCTTAAAGGAAAAGAGAATTTCCACACCGGATGCTTCCATAAGGATAATTTTCAGGCTCGTCAAGAAAGGATAGAAAGGTCTTGTTACACATTCCTTACAAAGTAATGAGTACGAATGATACAAAAAAACTTTGCAATATAAATACTCATCAATATAAAACGAGAACTTCCAAAAATATAATATAAAAGAGAAAAAAAAACTGACCAAAGCAAAACAACAAACAGCAAATGGCCCACTAAAGGAAGTCAGCGAACAATTATCAAGTCAGGCAGCACTGTTAATTACAACCTCACAACAACTAAACTGCTAAACAGGAAATACCGATAAAAGATTTCAGCTTTGATGAATCATATTGCTTATCGTACAGAACCAGGTTCAAAGTTTAAAAGCGGAATAGAGGAAACTTTTGTTCCATGAAGCCCTTAACACTTTTTAAGGCATGGTTTATAATAAATAAAATTTCTATGAACAATTCAAAAACGTTAAACATGCATTGGTATAGTAAATAAAATTGTATTTACTTTTCTAAATTCAAATACTAATAGAATATTTTCAGTATTAGTTGAATCAGAATGAAAACATTTTCTGTGGTAATTTGCGAGGAAAGTTTATCAAAATAAATAATGGGCAAGGAAAATAATTTTCTAAATGATTTAGTTTTTCCTAGAAATATTTTATGTACTGAGTTTGTAAGAATAATACAGTAGAAAAGATCCATTAGTTCCTGATTTATATGCTTTTCTCTTCTATTTCTGATTGTTTCTCTGCCTCTTCTTAGTCTTTAATCTTATTAGTATTCCAAATGGCTCATACCAATAAATACCGAGAATCGTGGTCAATCTGCGTTCCACCAACATTTGCTCTTTCACAGTTCCTTCTTTTGTTGACAAGGTCATTAATTGAAAAGGTCCAATAAGAATTCTTCAGAAGAGTGGAAGCTTTATGATAACTGCTTTGGAGAAACGGAGGAAGAGGAACAGGAGGAATGGGAAGATGGAGGATAAGGGCAGGTAGAATAAAGAGAAACGAAAGATGAATGACGAGGAAGAGATGATCGGTAAATTTCACAAGACTATCATTATGAATTTTCATAAATGAAATACTCTATTAAAAAGAAAATTAATATCAGTGGAAGAATGTACATGAATGCAAGGGCCAAAGAGGAATACAAGACAAAGGAAGAGTGGAGATAAGTAATACGAAAGAATAGTAGAAGACTAGTAACTAGAACCATAAATAACTTATTTAGAAGTGTAAAAAATAAATATATTATTATTAATAATAAATTTACCTATGGAGCAGTATCAGTGAGTGCATCAAGAACATATCATCATATAAACATCTGAAAAGTGTTATTTCTTTTCCTTGTTACTAGAAGTCTACCAACCTGTCTGTTTGTAAGTGTGCCCATATGGCCACGAAGGGAATTGATGTTAAGGGAGAAAAAGAAGAACTAACACTGGAATGATTATACGTTTGGTATTTGAATAAATGAAGAAGAAAACAACCCTTTGTGAAAGAGTATAATATAAGCGAAAGGGGAATAAGAGAAAGATAATAAAAAGAGATTTGAGACAACAAAAGGAGACATTGTTCTCGGAATGTACTCAGCTTATCCATTCTTAATGCGTCTGATTTCTCCTGACGGAAGCTCACGCTGCGGCATTCAGAGGATTAAACGAGAAGTTTGAATGACTTTGGAGGCAAGACGTTCGCGGAATCAACGAAGGAACAAGATAATGTTCTTTCATGTGAAGCTGAAATATGGAAATGCAAAGTGAGGCAGTGAAAAGGAAGCGGAATGAACAATTCTCAAACGCTTTCAGTGCTTGCTGCAGATTTCCGCTTTACTACCACCGTGGAACGGCCTTCCAGCAGAGTTACGGATGCTGCTACTGCAGAGAGAGCTTTTGATTACTACTTACTTAATGTTATGTACAATTTTGATCTGGTAGGATCAAGTTCTCGAGAGGAATACCCATTGTAGTATCTGCAGAATGAGAAGTTCTCTGCAACTTATGAGAGCTGAATATGATAATAAGTGGCTGAGCTGATCTGCCTCAGATTTGAAATAAAAAAAATACAGCGTAAAAGTTATCAAGTACACCAAACCAAGAAGATGGTGCTCATTAGTTGTCTATAGTCATTCATGGTAGGTTATTCTGCGTTACTGAAATATATCAAAACAATGGGCATCAACAGCAGATCAAAACGTAAATACTTCACATCTTAAAAGTAGATCGAGCAATAATGGTTCATTGCAGTGAACATAATTATGAACGAATAAAGTAAGAAATATTTGAAAAGAATGGTCGATCAAAAGAAGAAGAATTTTTTTTCATATTTTAATTATGCATAGGTACATTACTTAAGACATTTACTAAATACGTGAGATTTGTATTTTTTGTTTAATTGTTCCCTGATACAAAGAAGTATTTTACTTATAAAGAGAAAGCTGCTCCATTTAAGGAAAACGTCTAAAAATTCAGTCAAACGGACGAGGTCTAAACACAAACAAGAAACGCATTACGGATTTCTAGTGAAGTATCGATCTCAACGTCGGAAATGCTTAGATGAAGAGGAACAGTAAAAGACAGTGTAAAAAGAGGCCCGTTCTTCAATAACGGGTGTAATTAACTTGATGCAAACTGATCAGTGACTAAAGTGAAATATGAGATAGTCCCAAATCTGGGAAACCTTTTCCTTTTACCGATTTTAAAAATAGTCAAATAATCGGGAACTGCTGGTAGGTGAATTTGCCTTGCAAAAGCTAAATTTAGCGCTATATTCTGAAAACAACCCTATCTTCAGTTACCATCAATCGGAAACAACCGGTAAAAGCTTGGGCAAACATTGTCGATCCGGTGTCCTATAAAATCTAAGAGCAATGTCACGAAACAGGTTTGAGAAAGTAAGTTGATGGTTGATCTCAGAATTTTTCTTTCACTATTAAAATAGTAAGGCAGATTACTCCCGTTAATAAATCAATCTAAATTAAAGATTACTTTGGAAGTACAGCAATCATATATTTTCAATAAATTAAGTGAATGTGTACCTTATGTCACCAGTTTCATAAATACAATTATGTCTATTATGAAGAAATGGGGAATGTAACGAGCTATAGAAACTATTATGATAATTGATACAGGGAGACATTACTCTTTGCTGACCATAACATTCCATATGATTTACAATTTTCAAGGAAATTCGTTTCTTTTGCAGCCATAGATGAAAGCACAAGAGAGCCGATGGATCTGATGGACGTTTCCTTATGATGAAGTTGAAAAAGCAAAAGGACGACTTCTCATTTAAGAAGTCAAGGTGTCCTTTGCAAACTGTGTGTCTCATTGGGAACTGAGTGTGCTGCCTGATGACTTTCAATT